>NC_069140.1:89437113-89574613 GCF_943734755.1 Anopheles moucheti | reverse complement strand
CGTGGCGGTGTTTGTTATGTTAGCGCTGGCATCCCCGATGCAGATTCATTCATACCCTGCCACTCGGGCTATCGGATCCGTTTCGGCTGGATCGTCGATACATTCGGAAAACTGGGCTCTATTGGCCATGCGCCACCATTTGGGTGGGGAATGTGGACCCAGCACATCCGGCGTTCCGGCGTTCGGCTGTTCGTGGTTCGACGAAGTTTGACAATTCGCTTCAGTGGAATTCGTTAGATGGAACGCGATTGTGGTCAGTGTGGGTTCCGATATCCCACCGGTTAGACCGGTATACCGACCGGTTTATCGCACTGAAGATGAGCATGGCGCCAAAAACACGTTTTAAACCAACCAACAGTTTAGTGCAATTTATGTGAGATGGTGAGAAAAAGAGAGGGTTTATTTCAAACCTAATGGTTGTTCCGAAATGATATAAAGCAAAGGTGTGGAATTAAGGTTTAGAAAACGTTATTCAAAGTGTATAAAATACATCCCATTTATCATGTGTTGTGTTTTACAGTGATTCAGTTGCGTGCAGTTTCCTGCTAATACTTTGTTTACCAACAATCACTCTATGTAATGAGAGGTAAGTAGTAGAACTCGTAGAATGTTAACAAATTTAACGGAGGATTCGGAGAATCTTGGTGAAGAATTGTGTGATATTGAGGCTCTTTTGTCTTGTTGGTAAAAAGTGTACTTAGTTTTTCATTAATCAAAACTTATACAATTTAAGGTTAATAAATTGCATACTCAAAAGATGTTGAAGAGAAACTGTAGAATTTATTTTGGAAAAAGTTCGTTAGCTTCGTTAAAATATTCATTTCTTTTTATTTCATGTTAATTATTTTAAATTCTACTAAAGTAGGTAACTAAAACAATATAGTTCAGCCATTTTTAATTTCTAACTAAAATTTTTGTATTACTGTAAACAAAATCGGTGCCAAAAACTCCAGAAAAATGGTGAAATATTGACAAATTCTGTATATTAAACGTGTTTGACAAAAATAATCTCAAAATAGTTGATTACCTATAAATAAATAAATAAATTAATTAATTAATTAATTAATACACGTAAATAATTTTTTTTTAAATTCTTAATTATTATACGCAAGAAAAAGAACACAAAGAAAATGAAGGTAATTAGGAATAAAATTTGAATGTGATATTATAATGATATTTTCCGTTTAATTATAAAATCAATACAGAAAAGTTAAAATGTTTTATTCACTTCTCTGAGCTCCACCAATATTTAATACATATCTAAAGAATTCTCCATTTTTAAATTCGATATGTTTTAAATTTAAAATAATTAATCAAATATTACACCTTAATATTACTAATTATATAGGCAAATGAAAATTCTATTACAGTGTTTAGTGTATCATTTTTTTATTAAAGTTCATCTTGATAGTCGGAGCTGCTTCCACGTTTGTGTTATAAAAAGTGAACTTTATTTTCAGACAAATTAATTAAAACACCTTGAAGTATTTTTTTAAGTATTTTCCATTGCAGTAATTTCAATTATCGAAAAAGAGTAAAGCAAAAGACTCCAAAATATTCCACCAGTTCCTCCAATGTTTCAATCGGAATATTCCTTTTTCTCCTTTTGCGATGCAGATAACAATGGTGCTGGTCAGTGGTGTGGATTGTACAACTCTTTTATTTCTTTATTTAAAGGCATGTTTGTCCCCCGCTGGAAGATTACTCCAATATCGTCCACAGTTGATTAAGCACCTGGTGCAGCGAGTTGCAATGGATTGTGCCACGAAACGCATACAAAGCCGCCCCTCGTAAGTAAGGAAAGGGATACGGATGGCTGAGATTCATTCAGCAGCAGTGGAGCGACCGGCGCTGGTATGTACGCAACCGCCTCGAAGCCGCGTGAGTATAGCGAGCGCTCGATGTATGCCAACCATCTGTTGGCACCGGGGCTGCAGGTAAATTGTGGTTGATTGATTCACCACCTATGGATGTGGGGGTCGGGATGTTTTTATTACCATTTTTGCATTGAACCGTCGTACACAATTGCGAAGAATTATCTTCGCCCCCACACATTGTCTAACCATTGAGCAATTCGTCGGACATCGTTGAGCATCATCGAGCGAACCATCGAGCGTCGACAGCATCATTACGGTACACGGCAGCTGCGGAGTGTGTGTGTGTGTGTTGAACAAACCAAACCCCGTAAAATTTGGCCATTCTTCACTTGCGCGCATTGCGTTGCTTCACTCACTCACTGATTCCCATTTGTTCTTTCGCGCTTTGCACGCCGCTTATCTTGCCACCACAGACCGGAAACGGCGGCACTGGAGAGCCAGCTGGTGTCGGCCTTCCGGGCCGCCGCCCTGCCCGACAACGAAACGCTGGACCTGCGTCAACCATCGCCCCTGTCGCCGGGAGGGGTCGATTCCCACGGTCACCACCATCCACAGCACCATCAGCATCATCACCATCCGCACCACCATCACGCCGGTGCGGGACCGCTCGCACTGCCGGACTATTCCCGCAAGCGGGCCCACCGGCACACGGAACTGCCCAGCTTTTTCCAAGGTACGCCCGGCGGCGATATGGTACCGGGGCCAAAGAAGGCCAAATTTTCGGCCGCCGCAACAGCGGCCGCTGCGGCTGTGGCCGCCAACTACTACGACAATGCATATCTTTCGTTCGAGAAGAGCCTCCGGGGTGCGTTTGGTGCGGGAGTGGACGGGATGGCCGGTGGTTCGATGCTGGATGGACCGGGGGGTAATGGGGGTGGAGTTGGAGGTGGTGGTGGTGCGGGTGGTGGAAATGAACCGGGTGCCGGTGGGGGTCTCGATCCGTACGGCGGAGGTCATCATTTGCTAAGTCCGATTAACTACACGCTAACGGCCGAAGCCATCAATAGGCGCATTCGAAGCACGCTCGGGCTGGACGATCAGGACCCGATGGAACGGGCGCTGGCGATGAACAACGGCAGCAAGGGTACACCGGACGAATGCTGCCCGGGGATGGCCAGCCCGGATTGGATGTTGCGCCGGTCGGGTTCGGGCAGTGCCGGTGGGCCGGCGCTTGCTGATACGCGTGTCTACACGCACAGCCCGCTACCACCGGGAACTCCCGGCACAATGTACGAGGAGCACAAGTTTGCACCGTTTTCACCGACCAGCTCCACCGCGCTGCATGACGATAATAACAACGTGGACAAAAAGGCGTTCCAGGAGTAGAATTTCGGGAAGGAACAGGAGAGCTTTAAGGGTGAGATTACGCAGAAGAAGAAGGAAAAAAGATTTCAATATTGCAACCACCAAGCAAAAGAGCTTGGCGAGCGGAGGAGTACGAGAACCCGATACGATTGCGACGATAAGCGAAAGGGCCGTAAAGACTTAAACATTTAGAACTATATACGATTCATACGTACATCTAAACGATGCAATACAGGGGTGCTAAGGGTGGGTTTTGGAGAATTCCGGATTGCAGTAAGACGAAATGTCCTAGCAGGACGAAATAGATTTGTAATGAATCTGGTTTCACGGGGTACATTCTTTTACTTTGTTGCTGGCACCATTTACACCTTCCAATAGCCCACAGGGGGCATGCAACTCTTCGATTCGATTCGTTCGTAATTAGTACATAACATTTTGCTACTTAAACAAATGGTGAGCTTCTGAATGTTGTACTTCTTGTTTGAGCGCCGGAAATGCGGTGCACATTTGCTGACTTGAAAGGAACCATATGGAAAAAAACAGAAATGGGAAACGAAACTGATGCCTATCAAAACACGAGAAAAATTATAAAATGTTTAAAACTGAACCGAGAACTTACACATTCTCACTAATCCTTATATGCAACATTCGAACTCGTATTCTCACATAGATAATCAAAATTGAAGAAGAAAAAACAGACACACACACACACAGAAACAAGAAAATCTCTTTGCTGAAAAGAAAAAACCTTGGTGATTAATCTAGACTGATTAGATAATATACAACTCATCGGTATATATATATATAAAAAGTATATATTCGTAGTGATCCGTATATGAATTTGCAGGGTGATGCAACGGAGCGAATGAATCAATGTGGCACTTGTGGGTCTTTGCATATATGATATCGTAAGGGAAAAAAGAGCGAAAATGTAATGTGACAACTTTGTAAAACATAACAAAACCAAACCCAATTTGAGGCAGCGTGACACTGCACTGAACAAAAAAAAAAGAACTTATATCGAGCTAGAACCCGTAACCCCGAGAGCCTAGTGTTTGTGGTGCGTAAATGGTCAAATGTACGGATTGGATGATGATGCTTCGCAGCAAATGATAAACCATGTAAGAACGATGAAATAAAGCACGTTATAAACATCCTTTGGTGATTTTTGTATCCCATCCACGTTTCGGTAGTGTGTGTTTGTGTATTGGTTTAATCGTGCGATTTGTGTGTTGCTCAGCGTTGATGACATTTCATTTCATAAGTTATTTATGTTACAAAACATTGTTATTGTATGTAATTAGTTTTATGTTCGTTTTTAAATGTTTATTCCATCCTGATACAAATTGAAGACATATTTTGTTGAGATAGATCTCAATAACACTAACGATTGGAGATGTGTTAATCATTATCCAAGGATCTAATCTGAAGATCTAATATAAGGATAAGATTATAGATATCTCGTCCTTAATCACAAAAACAACTCAACGATGGCAGCTAAAGAAACCTAGACACGACTTGATTAGGCACGATTCAATCAGCACAAAGACCTAGTATAATTAGGATCTCCGCATCCCGATCCCTCTATGATGTCCAAATTGGATTGAGCAATAGTAGGAGTATTCACAAGTAATCAGAATCATTGGCATAATTTGTTACAACTTGAAATATCGGAGTCGACTCCAATTTCCTCGTAATCGTTTCCAGCTTCTTCCAAGGCAGAATGAAAATCGATGGTCATAAGGATTGAATTGAGGATCATTTCCAAGAAAGATCTTCTTTCAGTGGCGTATCAAGCCTCTTTGAGGTTCTCAACACCCCTAATTAATCAGTCCTTTTATGAATTGGCAGTCGCTGTAGGATCTTCCGGTATTATTGAACCACGAAGCGCCATTTGCAACAAAGAAGCGTACTCTTCTGGAGTGTTCATACGTACTATGGACTTCCAAAACTCTTAAGATCTCGATCGACTCCATCATGGCATGAAATTTTGCAAGTATATCGCACAATGATATGTCGAATCTTGGAGTACACTGGTAGAAGATGTCGAGGCTCTTGCAACAGATTTTCTGGAGGTGACAAAGATCGAACTTCAATTGTGATATATGATGAGGAACCCGGTACAATCTTCATTCCAGACGAAGCTTGTAGAATATATTCAATGGTCGATACGAATGTGACAGTTGGCTTCGATCGTTTGACAGTAGAGGGCGCTACATCGAATGGCGAAACCGATCGAACCGATGACACCCGAGTTAAGAGGATCGACAGCCAGGAGAAAGGGGACTGAAAAAAGCTAACCCGGCGAATGGGGACGTGAGTTTTGAGCGGTTCTAATTAGCCGAATCTGAGGTAATCGATTTGGCAAATAAATATTGCTAAAAGAAGTCCGTTTTGTGTGTTTTAATTATGTTTGCTATGAGTTAGTATTTTATGTAATAGAAAGAACGATGTTGCAAGTTGTAACAGAGATGGATGATGGAATTTTCTTTCATTTTTCACATTATTTTTTTAATTATCTATCAATTTGACTTATTTATTCAAATTATAGCCGTTGGTAAAAACCCATTTCCCGTATTATCAATTACTTACGCTCGATGGAAGAGAGTAAGAGGTTGGTTGTTTTTAACTCCCCTCATTCAACTCCCGACATTATAATCGATTGCGATGAAATTGAAACTTTTGTAAGGTCCCATTTGATAAGCATAAAGATTATGCAAACATGCAAACATTGGCCCGACGGACGACGAACCCAGTCCAGAAAGCGACTCACTTGCTCTCCGGCAAAAGAACTAACGAAAAGAATGGAAAACAAACAAGAAGCATATCGAAATTGGGAGGAACAACAATGTTTTGTGCCGAAATCGAAAACAAAAAAAAACAAATAGGAGAAAAAAAAGCGAAGGAAAATAAAAGAGCGCGTCCAAACGTTCGACATACAATCCCAAAACAATCAATTGATAGGGCAAGTAATAATAATTGCTTCCTGGGCAAGCGAGTCGTTTCCGAGCCGCACCTTGGCGCAACCTTGCGTGGACGTAAACGGGATTAATGGACAGCGTGGTATAATTCCATGCCGTGCGCCGGGAATGGGCCGACTGCTTGCCGACCGGGTACTGGTTGGAAATTTCAATTATTCTCAAAAGAACGTCGGCACACCGGGATCGACATCGACACCCGGAATCCCTTTTTCTTTGTCCTGCCAGGCCCAAAAACCGGGGGGACAGGCAGGATGTACGTTCGCAAAAACGGCTCGCATGTAGTTGCTATATTGGTGAAAAGTTGTCGGAAGCTGCCGAAAAGTGGTTCTTTCTGAGAGCCCGTCTGGATTGACCGGTAGCACCGAGTCGGACCGTTGCACTCACTCTGCGTCAACAAGCGTTCGGAAACAATGTGTTTCCTTGTGTGGCCGACGGTAGCCCCATCCCGCGTTTGAGTCTGATGAGTGCAAAATAGCTTCCGACAGAAGCAAATAAACATCCCGATACGTGGACCAGGATGTACTGCCCGTACCGTGGTACTTTTAGACCGCGAAAGATCCAGAAGTGTGGCGAATAAAAAAACAGGTTACCAACACCGTGCAGAAAGACTCAGCCAGCGCAATCCTTTCGATGGATAAGCAAATATTTTTACCTTTTTACAACACGCTTACGGACGGATGGGAGGCGATGGGGCCCAAAAGGATGGTGTCGATATTGACCGATGGTCGTCGTACGGATTGTCGGTACGGCTCGTACCGGGTTCGTCGGTGAGGAACGATTTCGCTTGCAAAATGATTCCAAATAGCGCTGTAACACCGGAAAAATAAGAGCAGAAAAAGGGCCAGCACTGAATCAAGATTCCACACCTAAAGCGAAGTGCCGGAATTTCATACTCGGTGCCGGAAAATTGGCGGCTCGCCGACGGAACGTTGTTCCTCAATTAAATCAATTTGCCACAGGAGAGACCGTCCAGCCCGGGAGACACATTTCAACCAATCAGCCAGTTGACTAGCAATGGCAAAAGGGAAAGCGATTCTCCGGTGGACACTTCTTACTGGCCAATGTTTTCTAATGGTGCATAACAGATGGTGACGGTATGTCAACCCCTGGAGAAGGACATATGGGACTTCTGATATCGGTAGCGTAATTAGCGAACTGGGAATGTCAGAAAGCCTTTGATTGGCGGCCACATTTCAAAGGAGTTGTGTGGGTGTGTGTAGACACTGTGACAAATAGAGTTCCCAATTGAAGTTCCAAAGTACTCATCATCAATATTGTTCTTTATTCTCGATACAGATAATTAGTGAGCATGAGGTGAAAATGTTTCGATGTCTACATGAAGTGTTGCAAGCAAGATGCACGCTATTTTTCCTATCTTCACTTCAAAACTCCCAACGGTGAAGTTACGTCCCGAACAGCGCCTGATGAACAAACAAACAAGTAGGCGAAACACAACACAAACTTAACAATGTTGATTCGTAAATCATCAGCAGCTGTTTGGTTTTTGCCACCGTCCGGGGTCGCTCTTAAGGAAATACGGAAAAGTTTGTACACTCGCGCTAGTAAAAACAGGACCTCCGGGACCGCCCTGCACGTTGTCTACAAGTGGTGTAGAAGCGCGTGAGAAATGTGCAAACATTGATTCATAAATTCGCTTTGCCAACTCTTTCCATGGTCTCCTCGTACGCAAACAGGTCTCCCGGGTGCGTTGGTAACGAAATTGTGCGAGAGCATCATGATACTACATCCCACATCACAACGCCGTACGGTGGACGAACAACAATTGTTTACCGGACGATAATGGAAAGCGTAAACTTTCGGCACAACCGTTTCCCATTTCGGTCACAGGCAGAGGCCTCCGTGTTGGAGTGTGTCCCTTTTTTTTGGAGTGTTTATTGCAGTTGCAAAGTTAAGTGCGTGAGTGTGTTGGCCCCCCCTCACAAACGAATGCCAACGGTGGATGATGTTAACAGCAAAGCAAATTCGAACAAACGGCACTCGATGTAACGAAACGGGTTGAGCCAGTCACAAACGCGTGTTGGATTGGTGTTTATGCTTTCGGCATTGTTAATCAAGTTTTATGAAATATTGAAAAATATCCCACGAGGACCAACGGAAGGGTTTATTAAATTTGAAAAGATTAAATCAATCATACCCGACGCCATAGATCGAGCTGTGATCTTGAACGAGAGACTGGATGCACACATGCTTCAATCAAGGTGTAACTGTTAACACGATTATCTTCACGTACTTTTTAGGATGAGGATGTGATGATTGACCGTTTTTATTTAAAATAGTTTACTATCAATCAGTCTTCTTAGCAAACGTTAGGAATTTACTTATTTATCACTCTTGCTCTCAAGCGACACCAGGTGGTCTTGATCTAATGCAGCATCATGACCAAGCAGTCTGTTCTGTCCTTTTCGGATGTAGCGGCGTCGGTCTTCACACAATAGGACCGGTCCAAAACCCCATCCGGACCAATCCTCCGAAAGACTGACTCACTGACTATCCGGCAACGGGTAAATAAATTCAAAGAAAGACAGAAATGGCAGACCTTGAGGACTCTTGAGGTTGATATGCCGATAAAAAAGAATAAGAAAATATTTATAAAAGCTACGTTGTCCGGTGTCATTTTTATGACGTGATCAACCCACCTACAATGAATGAAACATATACCATGCGTAGTAATGAGTCTTTATTATTATTTATTTATCATTTTTCTATCAAACGTTTATTTTTATTGACGAATCTCGAACTTATTGAGGCATAGTGTTTCTCGATATTGAAGGAGTGATACATTAATCATGAAGTTTTTCGCAGTCCATAGAATATTTGAGACAGCATGACTGGCCAAACCCCCATGTACCTCTAGAGGGTCTTCCGAAGGCTGAGTCCAGGCGTCCAGGAAGCCCAAAAGTCCACGCATCTCCTAAATTGGATAATCCCAGGGGATAGGAATTAGTCCGTAAATATATGAAGTCACTCTTTTCCACTCTGCAAGACGAAGGCGTTGGACCAGAATCGGAGTTAAGGCGCAGCCAGGGACTATGGGACCTGCAAGAGGTTTCGGATACTACTCCATTGCAGAAGTTTGCAGCTTTCAATGAAGATTTTTTTAAGGAACACTCTTGAAATATCTTCATGATGTCTTTTGACTTAACCTGACTAATTCTCTGCTCTTTGATCAATCTGTTGGTTGATTGCAAACTCAACTTAAGATCTTCACCTGACATGTGGCAGCCATGGTGTTCTGAACGGTGTTAGGATTATTCTGCCATTCTTTTCTTTTTTTGGTTTTGTTTTATACTTTTAACCACCAAGCTTTGATATATCTGAACTTCTTTGACTTGAACAGTCATTCCTCAGATGTAATGGTTTACCTTAAAATCAAGGTCTAATGCACTGTTGTTGTAAAAATATCCTGTAGATCGTGGATCTATCGATCGATTCTCATAAGGATTGATTATTCGTAGGAACATCCTGCTAAAAAGGACTGAGTACATGTTGACATAGCACGCATACATCTAAGAAGTTATTATAAGGTAGCCAAGTCTTACTAAGTCGTTAAGTATATTAAGGGAGGCAACTGTCTAACCTAGACGACAAATGGTTTAATTGTTGAGTTAATCGACTGACTTGAGACTAAATGGAATACATTGAAATCCATAACAAGTAGTGTCAAATTTTAATATCATTCAGTGTTGTAGCTAATAAGAGTGACATATTTTTGAATCAAAGTGTATAACTTACACCATAATCTTTTACTAACGCAATCTACTTCGCATTATCCCCAGCGATCTCGTTGGATAGAATTGCAAAATGACACTGTATCAATGACACATCGAAGCAAAAATCCCTCCGCTTTATTTTTGCTCCAGCCACAAAGTAGATCCAATTGCCGGGCACCCCTTGCGTCAAGTTGATTATGTGCTCACAATCTGCTCGGAGTTATTTCCTTAATTAAGAACAATAGGATGCGCTGTTATGCAGCGCAGCGATACGAGGGGTGAATACGGTAAAGGCGATATTAACAGATTCCTCTGTTCGCTGTTCTACCGCGCGATGTGCATACCGTCATGGCTTCCCCCCTTGATCTGCAGTAATTGAGCCAACGCAGCAATCAACAAACAACCCAACCACGGATGGATGGTGAAAGAAATCGGCCCGCCCTTACTGCCGCGGTCACACTTGACTATCGAGCGGATGGTGTCGGTGCTTGTTCGCCTGTCGCATTTGCATTTTGTAAAAATCCGCCTGCTGCTGCTGCTGCTGCTGTTTGTCGTCTGACAGAGATGTGACAGTACATCAGTGACGGCCTACTCGGTTTGTGCTTCAGCTTATAGACGAAGTTGACATGTTTAGTAAGCACAGGTGTCACATTGTTAGTATTTTTTTAAACTGGAGATATATTAAAATGTTAATGTTGATGTATAAATGTTTCTGTATAACAGGGCCATGATGAGATATCTAAATAAGAAATATGACTATTTAGAATACTTAAAAAAATATTCGTTTAATAAATTATGAAACTAAATTAAATGATACAAAAGAAACACAAAATCCAGATATCGTCCACCGCATTTTCCACTCATTCTAACTGTTGTGCATACACAATGTCTTGTACCGTAAGTCAACAAAAAAAGGCCCACATGCACGCCAAATGCCAAAAACTTTAAACGCCGCTATTTCCATAATTTCATCAAGAATATCTCATTTATAATTTACATCCGCAAACCCGCACCCGCACCCGCTGTCACGCAATCGAATCTAATGGAATCGACGCAATATATTAAAAAAAAGCGCCACCCACCGCTACAAAAAGGAAACAGACAAAGAATAATAAACCCAAAGACACTCACACACACACTCCATCAGTCGTCCCAAGGATGCGGCAGTGTGCAATGCGAAATACTGCTTGCGGATGCATAATTATAAATTCATCTTAGGAGAACCGCGCATCTACCGGTGGCCGCTGGTAAGAGAAGGTAAACGGTTGCGTTACGACGGTGTTACCGTGGTGGGTGGAGAATTTGGCTTTCACTTCGAATTGCCTTGACGGAGATACTCCCCCATTCCGGTGGTGGATTTACGCATCCAGCATCCAGCATGGGCAGGCCGGGCGGCCAATGTTGCGGCTACATCAGTGGCAAATCACGTTTATTACAAGGTAAACATTTGATCCTTGGTGGCATGAAAATTTGAAGAAGCCACCGCGTCGGTACGGTCCACACCGCTTCAATCGGTTCGGCGTTGGAAGCCGCCGGGGCCACACTGTTTGTACACTCTGGCACCGTGTAACAAAAGTTCGGTCGGTCGAGGCGGAAGACTTTTGGCACGAACAATGACTAAATTTGCGTAAAATGAATCGTGCCGGGATGGCGGTTTTTAGGATGCAACTTGGGGAACGAGAGGAAATTATCAATAAACCGTTGTAGAGCATTGTCAATACATTAATTATGTATGACATCGATCCTTAACAGCAATTATCCTTTTGCGGTAAAATTGTGTATGTGTGTTTAGGAGAAATGCGAACTTGTGGTCTTGATGAACACGTTTTATTGAAGCTCAACAGTGGGCCCATGTGGAAGCGGTTCGGTGGACTTGCGTTTCGACATCAAATCTCATCTTGATCGCCTTCTCAAGAAGATGTTAAATATCATTTATACAATATCCTTTAATAAAGATGATATATTTTGTGTTTAAAAGTCACTTTCGTTTTACTTTAATAAAAACCGAGACGGTCGAATTTAAAACACTTAATACAACACACTTTATTTTAAGACTTAACACAAATATAACAATAAGGCGGGACGCTACAGAACACGTCCCTTCGCTTGGACGGTTGCGTTGGAAGAGAACAAGACGATGGCCGCGCGCACAGCCGACGATAGCCGAACAGCGTACGTCGATCGCTGTCGCACGACGACAGGATCGAGCAAAGCCGTAACGCTTCACGACCGAGGTGTATACACAACAATATAAAAGATCAAAAAGCCAAAAAGTAATATTTTAAACTAACTAGCTTCAATTATAATGAAGATTAGGAATAATAACCAAACATTAAATACAGGGTGCATCTTATAAGATTTTGATCTAATGTTGCTCATTCTTTTACAATATGGTAACTATTAAATTTATCAATACGGCCAAAAACCGTCGTTATATAGGTAGTAATTTAAAAAAAACTATTCATTGCATTTGAAAAATAATAAAAAATTGCGCATTTAGAAGGTACACCCTGTGTTAGATAATAATAAAAGAATAAATAACCATAATTAAGTTTTCGCTCAATAATTTTTTTTTAATAGATTAGTTAGTTTATTAAAAAAGCGTTAGCTTTAAAACTTAAAGCTTTATTGTTTGATCTTAATATTGATAGATCTTTCATATACATTACAAGATAAAACAGTAATAAAATCATGAAACCCTGCAGTCTAATGAGGTTTATCGTTCGCCCATAAAACGTTCCCATAAACGATGGGGTCTATCCCAACCACTATTTGTTCAAGGTATTTAAAAAGGCACCAGTACACCCGGCCAGGCCAAAAATCTGTTGAAATATCCACATATCCCCAGAAGTGAAAAAAACCACTTGAAAAGTAAAATTTATGCACACGGTTGCGTACGCACATCTCCCACAAGCGGGGCCCAACCGTTCAAACATTACACGCAATCAAAAAAAGCAACCTCTCGGCCCATCGAAAACTGGCTTCCCGAGCAAATCCGCCACACCCCAGCCCGGGCACGGTCAGTTAATAATAAAACGCACCGGAAAATTATCCCCTATCTTGGTTCGCTTCAGAAAAGTGATACGGAAGAAAAATAAATGCCCAAAACAAACCAAAAAATGAAAACCTCACCAACCTCCAAGCGCACACCAACCAAACGGGTAGGTGAAGAAATCATTCACACATGAACGCATCCCGGGGTGTGCGTTCCTGGAGCCAAAAACCTGGCAAATGCCGGGTAGACAAGATGCGGGAAACGAATATATATTTTCCAGACGCACCAAAAATCAGACACTCACCGCCGTGTGCACGTAAATCGTGGAAGAAATACATTAGCATCTCCCGTCTACTACACCACACTTCATGCATTTCGTCCGTTCCCTTTTGTTAAACCACTATTTTCCACATTCATCGTTTTTTTTGTTTGTTTCTCACCGTTTTGCAGCTCGGCAAAGCGTCTGCCGAAGGGCTCAACGCTGTGTTGCGAACATTTTTGCGAAGGGCAACACCAACCGTAGATTGTTTACTTTAAGGCTACACCAGTGGCAGAATCTTCGCCCAGTGCTCGGGTGTTTGGTTGGCGGTTCGGACGGACTGAAAACAATGGAAAAGGAGGTAAAACCCGACACAACCACCCGATGGCTGACGTCTGCGGGCGATCGATAAAAAAGCACAGCCAGCGCTGTTCTAGCGTCTTATGTACTGTGTAGCGGTAGCGGTTGAATTTTCTTATGTACTAGCGCGCTTTCGGAGGAAAGCTTTCGCAAGCTTTTTCCCTCCCCGGTTCGCCCGGTTTTGCTTGGATCACGTTTGCGTTTCCTAACCATTCGATCAACACTTTGCTGTTGCGTTGAAACGTTCGCCGCCTGCTTGGATCACTGTTCGCGCTGGCACACTGTGACACCATCGCGTCCGAACCAAAGCTGTGGATAGGAAAATTTCGATCGATATTCATGTTGTTTCCCGGCGTTCCTTCACTCTTTGCGGTTGTCTGTGTGTTTGGCTGACAGTCCACCATCTTTCGTGCTGCGTGTCGTCCACGTCGCGCCAGTGCGTTCATTTCGCGCCGTTTGCATTGGCGATTGGCGAAGACAATCGAAGACGCCAGCGGGCTGGCTGCCGCGCCAGACGCAATAAATTGAACGATCGGTAATTTTCATGAATTTCCACCAACCCCCTCCTCACCCACCACCATTTCTCCCCTATTTTCTTTTCTTCGCTGGTGGGTGAGACAATGGGTGTTGCGCTGTCTTAAATACTTTCGCTGTCTTCATCCGATGGGGTTGGGTTATGTTCGAACAGATTTGTTGTTTGTGCGAGGGTGCGTATAAGCGCCGGTTTGCGTGAGCGTTGTTGGTTGTTTCGGGTTTGGGTTGCCGTAAAAAATGGATTTGAATGTGCGCTCAAGAATTCTTCAACAATCATTTAACTTATTTGTGGGTTGATGTTGGTTTTTGCAGAGCGCAAAAGAAAACAATAATTGAACTACAACATGATTGGGGAACAATTTTCCGTGGGCTGAAATATTAAAGGCAATTAATAAATAATGTAATACTGTAACACAAATGTAACACAAATATTTTAACAAATTTTTGAAATCCATTAGTGGTGTGGAATAGCAAAGAACTTTCTGTTGAATTACTAAACACGAAGCTAGCTGATATTTGGAAAAAAACAATGCATTGGTACAGATTATTTAAAAAAATGTATTAATATGAAATCAAGAAGAGTAGCATAATTACAAACTAATTTTATGTATTTGAGAAATTTAGATAATTGCAGGGTTTTCAGATATAAGAACAACACAAGCATCTAACAATAATAAAAACAGCTGATTACAGCACAAAGGAATCACATGAAATAAATAATGCACATGATCGCAACACATGATATCATAAGTGTGGCATATTATAACAAAAAAACTAACATGCTATATACTAACCGAGGACAACTATGATATCATGTGCCACAATTGTGCTATCATCTGCTGCATCGTGTGTTATAGTCTCTCGCGTTATTTAAGCTACTGAAAAATGCTGATTTTTTTATTTGAATGATTTTATTTTTAATAATCCATTATCAATCCACTTCAAAATGGTATCGTTCTTTACTCCGTTTCGTTTCAACCATTCACACATAACAATCATAGAGCACGGCCATAAAGGAGCAATCTAAGTAGCCATTAAAAAAGCACGGCACGATTTTTATTTCGTGTCACGTTCACCGTCCCGTTCGTTAGGGGTTCCATCCATCTCGCTAGCTCCCACTGTTGCTCAATGTTGGCTGATTTTGTTGAACTTCCGGACGGAAAATTTGCACCTTGCATATTCGTTCCTTCCAACTTCCAGCCTTCTTGCCTTCTTCTCCTTGCCCAACTTGTGAGATACAAATGAAGGTTGATTGTGGTTGAGGGCGAAAAAAAAGTAATGATGTTTTTCTTCATTTTACCCAAACGTTCAATGTTGTTATTTTGATTTCGTTCCGATCGGGCAGGGCGTAAAGCTTCCTTTATTGGTTTCACTCCAAACAGTGACCGTTGAGGGCGACCGTGTGAGTGTGTGTGTGTGTGCAGTTGATCTTTTCTCTTGTTATTGCTTATCTAGGAAAAACCATCGCAATCGTGCATGGTGGGGACGTTTAAGGAATGGTCGTCCATGGCGGGAGATTGTTTTCTCTCGAAGTTTTCCTCCGTGTCAGTAAAGATGATCGCGATGAGGGTACGGCACTAGTACAGCACGGGCGGCAGGTGTTTGCATTCCAATCAAAAACTGTTATTTATTTGTTTTGCTTCTTCGTGTTCGGGGCTGTTGCCACGCATCTGTCAAATGGCATCGATTCAATGACGAGCACAGGCAAACGTCTGACTGATGACGACAGTCGGTTGGATTTCCATGCTTTCCAGGCCCATGGGGTGGGCTTTTCCGCCGTTATTACCTTCCCCGATTGCGTTTGTGTACATAAGGCAGCCTGTATGACTTGGGTTTGTATTGCTTTTTTCTCCGTTTTCAACTTTTGGTAATGTACCTTCGGTTTTTGGTTCTTTTTCGCTGCTGTAATCGACAACGGACTTGTTGTTCCAGCCGTTGTCTATTGCTTTTGTGTTTTATTTAATCCATACACTCGTCCGGCGTGGCAGAAGCTCAACCAACAGGGATGAATCGATAAGCGGTATATGGCGATGATGGACAATGACCGAATAGGTCATCTATTGTATCGAAAGCAAACAATAGTCACAAAATATTACACGGTGCATTGTCCATGTTGAACTTTTCGACAAATATGAACAGATGTGGATGTTAGCTCTTTGGATGACATTTTTGTTTTGTTTTCTTTATTTCTACATTTCTATTTTATGTTCGAAGTATTATTATTGTCTTATTGTAGGACTTTTAGATTTCTCTTCTTGTACCCTTTTTAACTAGTTACGATACGTTGCTTGTAGAAATTCCTTTTCCATCAATCCTGGATATTTTATCCACAGTAAAATTTATATTATAATATTTAAAATATATGTTAAAATTTATATTGTAATCAAATATATACAATTTATAATATTTATAAATATTTTATCCGCAGTAAAAGTCAAAAGCTTGAAGAAATTTTGGTCTCAAATAGAATGTTCAGGATCTGCTCATTGCAATGAATTTATGGCATTGGCAGTCGGGAGATTCATCCTTAACTTATGGAGAACTTATGGAGTTAATGATGTCTGAGAAAAAATATCCTCAGCAGAGAATAAAAGAAACCTTCAATACCGAAGACAGTCCAAGGGAGTTGGAAGGAATTTCCTTATAAGGCTATTCCTAAGTCTTCCTCTGATTTTGTCATAGCTAATATCATTTTGACGTTGCGGTGACTCCACTATTGATCTTTAGAAGACAAATGTTATGATTCACTTATAACGACTGTATTATGATTTCTTTCTAATTTACGCTTATTTACATTTGAGCGTTAAAAAGCCAGTCATATGTAATGGGTAGTTCGACTAGTTAACTAAATTGTATTTAGAAGAGTTTTAAAGGAACTAAAACTACTAATAACGAACTATTTCTGTTGTGATATCTCTGCTTGGCAATCCTTAAGCAGAAACATCCCATAAAAAACCATCCCTCTAGAATCACACCACTTTACATACCGCGATTTTGTTTGCTCTGCCAAAAACCTCCTCCCATTTTGCCAGCTTGTTGTGTGTGTTTTTTTGTGCCAATCATTCAAATCTAACGATAATTTTATTCGCACGCATTATACCGCGACAGTTTCGATTATGGGGCGTCCCATTTGTGGTTTTACAGTGCCAGTAGCTGTGGCACTTTGTATCGATGACACCGAAATAGCCTTCAATCATAACCATCACGCATAACCCGGAGTGGGGGGGGGGGGGGGGGGGGGGGGGGCAATAAACACAATCAGTACGATGGGGATGGGATGGCCCTTCGGTCGCAGTCGGGCACATATCTGGTAGTCTTGTTACTAGTGTGCGACGGGAAAAAACAAAACCGAACAGAAAACTCCAGCAACGAGGCAAAAAAGTAAAATACAGCAACTGTAAGCAAAAATAAAGTGTGTTACCGAAAGTGTGCTCGTATGTACAGATTCGCTTGTGCGGCATGTGTGTCGAGAGTCGAACTATGGTCTATTCGGTGATCGGGGGTTAGGAAAAGTTTTGTTCGATCGAATAACAAGTTTATATAAATTTACCATTTTAGACACTAAAATAAATTCACTTATTTGGAAATTTTATATCAAAAGTTCTGCTTCGACTTTTTTGTCCAACGAACACTACAAACCACAGTGCCATCTTTCGAATGTTTTATGAGTGTAACTTTGGTACGGATCGGTCATAAAACGGCTCGGATGTAAGCAAGCGCGCTGCAGAACATGGGAAAGGAAGCTGCGATAAACATAAAGCAATAACATGTGGAGGGAAAATACGAAAATCAATTGGAACAACGGAATGTTTGAACGGTTTTTCGAAAGCCGAATGCCTAAGCAACGCCGCACCATCGTTGGTGGGCGACTTGCCACACCACCCACCGATTTGAGAGTGGGGGAATGGTGAAACACGGAGTGTTTCCCAAGGACCAGATAATATCACTTCCCCGGGACATTGGGATTGGGTGTATGGGTGATTAGGTAGCCAGATATAAGTAGTTCCTTGTGCAGGGTAACGCTGACAATGACAATGACAAGGTGGTTCTTGCTTTTTGGTAACTTGTCTTCGATAAGGTATGAGGGACATGGGACAAACATTACTTTGTTTTCCGGCACGGCACAGTACTTGTGTGGGAAATGAAAAACGGTCTTCGAAAAACTGTTGTTAGCTTATTTAAATGAGCACTTTTAATGATTAAAACGACCATTTTAAAAATAAAATTTATATTATTAAATGGTTTATTATAATTAATACATAAAAGAATGTTCCTACTTAACTGGGTGCCTAATCTTAATGTTGTTGAAAATGTTTGAAGCAGCGGTCCAAAGTAAAAACTTTTAGTCTACAATTGTACCTAATATAGCCTACATTCAGGAGCAAATCTAAATGCTAGTTCAAGAAATTGCTAATTCTACAACTTAAATTGTCACTATTTGAGAATAATTTAATAAAGAAAGTTATGCAAATTAATTCCTAATTGATCAGAACTGACCGGACTTTATCAACTCTGGAGCAAGCTCCAGACTTTCAATGTCGTCTAAAAGATACCTCGTTTACTTCAAGAAGTTGAGCTGAACCTGTTGGAGATCAGGTGCAACAGTAGATGCAGTGGAGTATAGCGGCGAAACGAGAAAGGACTGATGTTCTAGCAATGTTTACGAAATTTAGCTGCCGGCGTCCAAAATTCGTGTAAAGCCTGAAGGTGACCAGACCAAAACTGCTGAAGTTGTAGTACAACATGGAATAATCCTAAAACATTGAAAAATCTGAAAAAACTCAAATCAGTGGAATTCATTTCAATTCCACAGCAAGACATATGATTGATACCCTTTAATTTATTAACATCCCGAACTAGTGCCGCCAGGGTCGGCATGTTTCGGCATGGAAAAAAAACATGAAATTATCCAATCTCAGCATTCCTTCCTGCAAAGGAGCATGGGAAGAAAAGGGTCCATTTGTCTAGAGCAAGTGTCAGCAGTTTTCCGATTTGTGTGACCATTCGGTGTGCGTTTTTTTTCTCTCTTCTTGTTTGGTGCGCCGTTACGAAATACCCAAAGGCAACTCCCTTGCCAGCAATGAGTGAGTTTTTCTTCGGACGCGTTTTTTTTTTATTACCGTCTGTGTAATGTTTCATTACTCATAGTAAGCTGCCACTTTCTCGTTCTCGAAGTAAGCGTTGCGGTGTGTATTTTTTGTAGTTGTTTGTTTGCCCTCACCACCAATTTGCACACGCATACGTTGTGTGTGAGAGAAAGGAAAATCAACCAAAGCAACCCGATCCCTAATGTCATGCATGCATTGCGCCTTCCACCCGCATCTCGACCACACGTCCCAGGTAATGGAAGACAAATAGAGGGAAACATTTCCTCGTGTCAAAGTTTTTGTTTTATTTTTTCTGTCCTTGGGCAGCCCTTTCTCTGTTTGGTCAGCGTGGAGCAGATTTTGTGGTGCGTTGGAAAATTAATTAAGGTGATTATGGACCATTGGAATTTCATCGAATCGGTTCAGACACCAGAGATGTGGCGGATTTTACACTTCCCTCCTTGGGCAACACAAACCCACGCTTTGCAGTTTGCGTGAAGGGTGAATAGATTAAGCTAAATGCGTGCAAAATGGTGGGGTTGGGATGTTTAGGGAAAAAGAACACCACGGTTTTGTAATAGAACAACAAAAAAATCCGTACCACCGACCGGGGCCATTTGTTGTTTCGTCGCCGTTGTCGTCGCCGTTGTCGTCGCCGTCGTGACAATATTTGCAACGATCGGTGTCTATGCAACGTTAGCGACGACGAACAAACGACGGACAGCATAACTGCCCCGAAGGTGATACTGACCGTTTTGAATGGAACCGTCCCGTTTTCGTGATCGAATGAAAAGGAACCGGTCCCGTTTGTGTCTTGCACTTTTTGTTCCAGTTGCGTCATTTCACTATTGTTAGCGACATGATTTTGAGCTGCCGGTTGTAGCGGAAATGTGTTGCCGTGTGCGAATGAATGGGCATGTGGGATCGTCCTCGTCGCTGTGCATCGTTTTTTGGGATGGAGGATGCTCAAGAAGCAGGTAACATGCACATGATCGAGATGGCCATCTACCCGGTCCGTCAACTTTCGTATCGAATGTCGCACGAAACATGGACAAACTCATGCTTGTTATTTCCTTGACTGGTTCGCGTATTACACCTATCGATAAACCAACAGCAACACATCGAACAATGAGTAGCAATTTGTAAGTGTTTAGTGTAAAATCTTTTATTAACTTTATGTCAGTCCAGTTGGTATTAGAAATCATAGCTTTTAGTGTTAATATCGGACTTGGGAGGGGTGGCCCGATAATATGAAGGTAGATAATTAGTCTACTAAGGCTGAAATGGCAGACAAGACCTAGTAGGTCGTCACGCTAAGAAGAGAGTTTGGACTTAGCTGTATGAATATGGTAAACGTTGTATAGAATTACATTTTAAATCATTTAACAACTCCACAAAACAAGAAAAACAAGCATAGGAAAGTTAATCTTCTGGAATCTAATCTGTAATTTATAAACAAACAAAGCATGTTCTGAGGTTGGCACGCTGTAGTAATTATTTGGGCTCCAGATTAGTTGCCATCTTTTTCTGATAGATGGCGCTAGAACACTCAGTTAGTAATCCGTTTCTAATAAAGCTCTCTTCAGTTTTAAATACTAGATCTAGAGACGGAATTCTACCGTAGTCGTACCGTAACGCCTAAATCGTCTACCAGTTAAAGCTTTAATCTATTGTTTACAATGTTCTATAGTTACGATAACTAATAAATATGGAGTTGCATGATTCTTGTGCAACAGAAAATATTGACAATGACTACTGTGAATTATTTGTGGAAAGTGCTGGAAAGTGTCGAGGGACATCTGAGAAAGAGCTTGTTATGCCGGCTCAGAATTTAGAAAGACGAAGAAATTAATAAATACAGCAATAACTACACCATTTTTACTTTGATTACTTGGTGGGATCTATTCGGGATTGTTTATTATGATCTCCTCATAAACTTTGATTCCAATGTAAATAAAGGTACAATAATTTTAACTTAAACAATTTAGTAATTACCAAAATTACCCAGACAACTATCGGGGAAGAATGAAATGGGATGTTCTTCGTCTAATATTCCCTATTTAGGTCAATGAGGCGTTCCTGCAGCACTTCCGGTCTGTAGGAGATATTAAACGTTGGGAGAATAATTTATTCTCTTTAATTTCTACGAAGTTAATTAAGTAGAATCTTCATAAATTACTAGAGAAGTTCGAGAATATTATAGTTAAACCAACATGGTCAAGTTCGACGAGAGTCAAGGCCAGGACCTACAAAGAGAAACTTTCGACCATTTGTATAAACTGAATACGTAATGATTGCAACAGAAACGCTACCTAAACTTACCACCTAATATTTATTTTTAAAAAACATCCTGTTTGTTTTGGGAAAAGCAAACACTTTGCCCACCACTGTGCGTGGGTCATCGAGAATTCGGGCTTGAAACTAACGGCAACTAGCACCGGCACTGATGAACCGAACCGACTCAAACCGAAAGACATTTCTATTGATGATATAGGAAAATGACTTAAGGGACTATTTTTGTTATTTTAGACGATAACCCTCTCTGTTCCTGTTTTGTTCGGCGCAGGGTTGCATCATTTCCATCGACGTTACGGCGTTGTTTTTCTTTCCACTCGCAACACTAACACAGTCCCCTTCGCACACACACACACGCAACCAAAGCGAATACCTTCATCCTCAACTCATCCGAACTCCAGGATGCCGTCAGACCGTGGGCAGTGTTGATGTTTGATGCTGCTCGTTGTGTATTGTTGTTTCTTCCTTCCCGTACACATCTCCTTTCTGCCGCAAACCTCAAAACCCGCCCGGTACCCGAACACCAATACGCTTCGGGAGACATACTGGCGGATGACCGATCCACCATCCCCGGTGGAAGTGCTTTGAATTTACGCTTTTATTTTATTACAACCGATTGCGAACCTGGCTCTCGCTCGCACTGTGACTGTTGTTTACCCATTTATTTCCGCTTGACCACTTGCCCATTACTGGTCATTGCTGCCGGGGGTGCTACGAGTTTGGACACTGAAGCACGCAGTGTGGGCACACAGGGTAAAGAAGGCACACACGTCGGTGTTTCCGTCGGTGCCGTTACGGAGCAGATTCTTCACGTGAGGAAAGGCAACGGAAAAGTAAAACGGACATCCGTTCTGTTCGCACTGGGGTTTTTTGTGTGTGTGTATGCGTGGAGGTGCGAGCAGCGAATGCAAAGGACACTGTCTCAAAGGCAAAGGGAACGGCGGGCAGCGTGAAGAGTTTTGCAGTGTTTTTCTATAATTTTCCATTGTTTATAGAGGAAAATTGTTTCTTCCCCTGTTTACGCAATGTTGTCTGTTTCTAATGTGAAATGAGCGAACGTGCATACGTTCGGGTGTTTGTTGTTTGTCGGGGTTGTTTTTTTTTTTCAATGTGTCCTTTATGGATGCTAAAAACCCGGCCCGGCCTCGGTTGGGAAAACTTGGCAGAAATGTTTCCTTAGGATCCTGGCCAACGCCGAGCGCCGAAGTTTTGCCGGTTGTGCCGGAAAAGGTTAATAATGAGGCAGGCAGAAGAAATTTAAATTTTCTTTCCGAATGAATTTTATAATGTCAATAATTAACCTCGAGCAGGGAGCGAAATTATTGTTTATTTTGTTTTGTGAGAAATGCTCTAAACAATATTAGTCAAGTTAATGGTGGTTTAGCAAAATTATACATTTTAACAATTAAAAAAACAAAATGTTATACAGTTTGAAACATAACTATACTGTTACTTAAAAATACCTTGTTTTGTGTATTCTTGATATATAAATTCGCATAAATTTTATTTAATTTTTCAAGTAGAACTATACCTATAACTTACTAAAAATGTTTAAAAAGTGTGACTTTTGCACTTTGAATATATTGTTTAACTTCTTTAAACGTGATTTCAGAAATTCTAAAGCAAATTTTTAGTATTTAATTTACACTTGGACACTTGTTGTAAACAGAATGCTACGAAAATAATAAGAAAAAGAATCTAAAGTAATACTATTACTGCAATGAATTATACTATTAGGATTTTAAAATATATAAGATATGATTAGGCTGTACTAAAACACTTCCTAAAATCTTCGAGATCACAAGCTCGTCAGCTTTCCTCGTGTGACTTAGTTAAACTAATTTATTAGTTCATCGATTAGGGTTTTTAAAGTTCGATTTAAGTTAGTTTTGATGTAGTGATAAGTTAGCGTTTAAATGAGTTTTAATAATATGTACTAAAGTTTTCGATATACTTCCTACACCATTTAAAAGAATATTTAAAAGGATATTACAATAAAGTGAACTCGTTTTTTTTACTCAAGAAACTCCTTGTCATATAATTATGTTACACACTGTTACGGCAATGTAATAAAGGGGCAGAGGAAAACCAAATGGAGAGAAGAAAAAGAGAGAGATGGAAGGAAATGGAGAGTAATTTTAATTATCGTACTATAATTACAGCTCTCCGGTTTATTGGTACAATCGGTTGACAATTGATAAAATCTAATAATAAATAAACTATTATTTGATACCAAATATTTCGATAGTACTTTGTTATTTATTACAAACAATACTTTTTAGAACAACTCCTAAGTTCGTTACATTTGTTCTGAAATAACATATTGCAAATAAAAACGATTTTTCTGTTCCGACGCGTACTGACAAATAAAATTTAAAAATGAAAATATTAATCTCTCTTTGCACACAAAAACCATAAAAGTCAGCACTTCATCTTGGGTCTTTTGAAAAAAAAACCATCCAAAACAAAACTTAGTTCATTGTTGTAATAATCTTCGATGTCAATTCAATTGGCACGAGGTTCTGCCGCTCGGTGGGACTTAAGTACAAACAATGAAAGCAAAGAAAATCAATCCAAAGACCAATCGACTGTCACTGTCCTACCTGAGGGAAACTTTTTCATTCTCTTCCAGCCCGTATTTCATTTACTTATCGATTGCCCAAAACCGTATGGAAATTAAGATCCCTCGCAAGTACGGGTAACACCTTTAGCTCCCTCCATTTCTTCGACGGTTGTCAGTGTCCATTTTTTTTCTGTTACGTCGCATACTTCCTGTCTCTTGTCTGAATGTGTGTGTGTGTGTATGCGAGTATTCCTCCCGCACAAAATGTATCAGCCAGACGGTGCTTGTTTGTCTTCCGGAATGGGAAACCACTTCGCCGGCCCCAAAATCCCGGACCCCAATCAACCTTATTCGAACGAGCGCGTTCATGGTTCGGTCGGATGAGCCGTTTGGTGGGCTGGCGGAGAACCATTCCGAAGTATCCAGACTGGCCGCACGATTATAGCGAGCGACTGTCGCAAAGAAAGCTACCCAGCAGTGTAAGAACATTTTTCCAACCCTCACCGGTAAAATCGAGCGGACCGTTATGTAAAGATAGCTGTCGACCGTCAAACCGCACGACGAAAAGGGCAATCGTCAGCGAAAACAGCTGGACGGTTAAGGCTACCCTCAGCGCATGCCGTTGATAGTGACGAGTTTGCACGCTGGTCGCCTTAACATTTTCGGTACATAAGCAGTGCCGACACATAATGCGGTGGTGTGAGCTTGAACGAGACGATGAAGCTTTCGCCAGACGGATTTAAAGCTTGCCCGTTTTAAGCAAAAAAGCTCCACCCGTACATAAGAGGTAAATGTGTGTGTGAGAGTGTGTGTGGGTTGTGCAAAATTTGTTGCACGGTTGAACAATTTGAACAATATGAATTTACGTAGAATAACAGACAACCGAAAGGGGGTGGGGGATTTCATTACGCTTGGTAATTTTATCGATCTTTTCTGCAGAAAGGTACCGGTGTTAATTGAACCCTCGTCCGCTGAGCGTCAAATTGGTTTCATAAATGTGCTTTGGTTTGATATAAATAGCGACCGGTTGGCGTTATTAAACGCAGCGTTAATGTAAGTTTGAATTACATGAATATGAAACAATATCATATTAACATATTGAGTGCAGACGGAGCAATTCTTTTGCATAAGCAGGCAAAATAATGATTATAAAACGGCAGGCACATTTTGCCTAATGCCTGGTATGCCTGGGAGTGGTGTATTATTTTCTTGATAACTTATACCCCGTTTATGCTCGATCTTCTTAAAAATTCTTCGAATTAAAAGAGTTTTAATTTACAATGTGATACAAATCCTACGTACAATCGCAGAAAGTTTATAATAATATTAGATACAACATTTCGAATTTGGTTACACTTAGCAACCAATTAGCAGGGGTGTCGTCAGAGATGTTATGCTGGCCCTGGAGCAACCCAAAGCAAAGCAGAAAATTAATTACTACACCCGAAAAACGGCGAAATAAACATAAGCATTTTATTTTTAGTTGGGTTACGGTGTTAAATTCAAGAGACGTCTCTCTTCACAAGACATAACAGGACACGACATATCCAGGACTGATTTTGCAGTTACGAATAAATAAAGTCAAACAAAGCCAGGAATGGTAAACCGAGATCTTTTGAGGTTGTAGTGCCACTAAAGAAGAAGGGGATATAAATTTATTACAATCTATGTTGCACTATATGTGTTTTTTACAAACCTGGCCAAAAATACTAATAAATGTGTTTTCTGTTATTGGAAATATTTAGCTGAGTTAGACATGACTTTAGAAGGACGTTACGCCAAAAAGAGAGCAATCTACCTTCCTATATGTCAGTTTGCTGAATTATTCCCTCTTCTTTGTTGTATTTATCTTCCGGGGTTTTTTTATAACGGAATAACTGAATCGTACTAGTTGCAATTGTTTGCCTCAAAATAACTGTAATTATTTAAAATAAACAAAGTTATAAAATACATACAGCAAAAACACATATTGAAGCAATAACATCGTTTTTGATAGTGACATCGCACGTGTTGATAGTGTAAAACATCATGCGCCTCCATCATCAGTCAGTCGACAATGCTTAACAGAAACAAAAAAGTTAAAATTAAAATAAAAACTATAAGCTGCAATTAGATTATAAATTCGAAAATTTATACAACACATTTTAAAGAATGCTATCCAAATGGCATATGAAAATAGAACGAATGTTGTAATTATTGTGTTCATTAACAATATGGTACGAATTGCATTAAAGACTAGGCGCCTCCATTTGGATGCATTGCAACTTGAACCAATTATATTATTTGTTTTATTTCCAGAAGAACGGCATGACCGTATTGAAGGATAATTTTTATGAAAAAACAAGAAAAAAGACTTTTGTTTTCTTCTGCCACTATTAACCGCATTGGTGAATGTTATTGAAGAGCAAGGTTTGATTTTATTTGATTTTTCTTTAAACTGTCAAAGTGGAACTCCTCGTTAATCTAAGAATATATTTCACGTAATTTGTGCAATTTGTTTATTACATTGATTTTTATATTAAAGACTTTTACTTCTCCGATCTTCTACACCTTATCCAGGGTGTATTCGGCAGAGCATTACCATTTCCAAATAACAATAAATTCCATAATTTTCTAATCAATTCGACAGTTAATTATCTAAACCACTATTAGTTACAATATTTTACATGTTGAGATAAAGTTACACAAAGTATTTAGAGCTTATAATGTAATGGTTGTAGGTAAAGGACTTAATCATAGTTTTGAGATCCTCGTACGTGAGAATCTTCGCGAATAAACGTCTAAAGCTTATAACTAGCTTATAAATAATCGAAAATTCACACGGTAGAACCGTTTCTGAACAAATCCCGTGAACCCGAACCGTGTCCCTAAACAAATATACAACGAAAATTATGCCTTTTTACTAAAACCAAGGTCCTAAAAATTGAATTAAATGATGATGCTTCACACTGAGAATTAATTATCAAACAATGTATATCTTAACCATACATCCCGCATCATATGAAATGCATTTTGTTTGACTTATTGGTGGGTCAGAGAGACAAATTCAATCTGCATTCAATACAAACTATAAAACAATAAAAATTATACCCCTTCAGGTTAAAAGACTGCACAAAAAACGTTTCTTAACGAAATAGCGGAAGGAACTGACTAATAAAATGGGGCTTGTCCGACGGATTGTTCATATTTAATGCCCAGCACGATTAGCACCCGCCATCAATAAAAATAATGGAATCAATCATCAGAAGCAAAAACGTTCAACCATTCATAGGAGTGGCTTCTGGTGGGTCGAACATTATAGTTTCTGCAGCAAAACTCAACACACCATTTCCGTTTCCAACCCTGTTTTTTTTTGCAGCACACATAACAGTTAATGCACATTTACAACCATAACCGGGGATGGTGTTTGTTTTTAACAGCCCATTGCTTGTGCAGTAGTGCAATAATAAAACAGAGAGGGAGAGAAAGATAGCAAAAAGCAAAATGTGCAACTTTCTACACCGTGCAAGGAAACGTGCTTGCGCCACACCGTTGCAAGAAAAGCATCGTGCAGCCAACGGTGCAGCTGCTCGGCAGTGAAGTTCGCCTAGCAACACGCCTACTTCGGTGCTTTGCTGCACTGCGCGCATCCTGCCAAACAGGGACGAAAGCTTTCCATGCGACAAACGATGCACTTCTTTTAGCTTGCAGTGCAGAAATAATGTACACGAACACAGGGGAAAGAAAAACCATCCCTTACTTCACACTGCACTGCTTTCCGGGGAGGGGAGGTGGGAGATACACGTGGAAAAGCAGCGATATTTTTGTTGCACTTCTTGGTTGCACTTTCTTCCCAACAGTATATGTACTCCTCACCAGCATCTGCCGGTGATACATATATGTACAGCGCTGTGCGGCCATGGATGCGCCCGGTACGCCATTAACACAACAAAACGATCGTTGTGTACGGGGTAGGAAAAATATTGCAGCAACATTGCACCGCCAATATGCATCCCCGGGAAGAAGCGTTGTGCGGTACGGGTGCCCGACGCAACCGGCACTCGGTTCCCGCAACGCCGAACGGTCACTCGATGACGGTCGCAACAAGAAAGCCTTCCCCCTTTTGCCGACAATAGCGGACCATAAGACCAAGCAACACACAACAAAACGAGCGGGGTTGTGTATTTAATTTGTATTTATGTAGAAATACTTACTCGATCGTACGTTTCGCTCGGGTGCTCGGGTGGCCGATGAACGGGCTTGCGCTTTCTCTCCTTTCTCAGCCCAGCAACAAACCGGGCGCCGAGCGAAAAACGCGTTCCATCCCGCTCTGGTGTACGGGGCCCCGATCGGCACACACATCGGCAAGAGATGGCGCAACCGGACGGAACGCCAACGCGAACACAGCAGCAGGCTAGCTCGAGCGATAGCACCATCAGCCAGCGTTAGTAGCAGCGGTAGCCGCATTTGCGACTCATCTCGGCAGCGATGTGTATGTAAATAATAAATAAACACAAATACACAACCCCGAGTCTCGGGAAAAACAGCAACCCCCACTGCCTTGGCGACGGGTGCGAGGGTTGGCTGCTTTAGTATGTGCGATTTCTTGTGCATTTTCTTGTGCCATCACCCTGCCCTGTGTGGGGTCGGATTGGGAGGTCTGGGTTCTGGGATCTCCGTCTTCGGCAAAGAAGAAGAAAAAACGCCAACCCACCGATCCCCGACACGCGCGTTTTGTGGTGTTGTGTTGCATTTTAATATAAAGCATGTTTTGTGTTGCTTTATCCCCTTCAGTCGATGTTTTGACGCTGTGTTGTGTTGTAGTGTGTCGCCGAACACCGTGTACAACGCTGCCGGACGGGTCTCGCTCGCCATACCGTGTTGTGCGGAACGTTCCAAAAAACGGCGCGCGGAAGTAGTAACGCGACCGTCCGCGTTCGATTAGTGCAGCTTAGCGCGGGCCGCGATTTCCCGTGCGAACGATAAGAGGACAACCATGAACAGTGAACGATCGCCCAGCATCAAGAGCGAGGAAGTGAGCCAGGACGTACCGGAAACGGCCGAAAACACTAACGCGGGTAATAAAGGTTCAGTTTGGCTCATTGATTGATATTTAATATTTTTCATGGTTTTTTCGCTCCAATTTGAATACTTTCAATGCAATATAATATTAAGCTATAATTCCAGCAATCGTAACGGTTCGTAAGTTGAGAGTTCTTATCACCAAATGTTTTCTTTTCAGTGACAAAATAAAACACATTAGTGAAATAAACTTTGTTAAATTTTAAATGGAACTTAAATTTGTGTGTGTATTTGCGTAACTTATTTTCTTATCCGAAATTATAGAGAAGTTTTGAATAAGTGTGTTTAGTGCAGTGTGTTATTATGGAACATTGTCTGTTCAGTCTAATTGATTTTTCAATACTTAAACAAAAGCACTCTGATCTCGCTCATCATTTGTTAAATATATAAACAAAAACTTCAAAAAAGTATGAAAAAGTTAATAAATTGTCATTCCTTAACTCATTTGTAGTCTATGATTGGTTTCTCATTCAAATAAACATTTTTTATTCAAAAAAAAAACCGTAAATGTTGAAAAAGGGCAATTGATAATGAAATTATATCCACAAAAAACAGCAACACAAATTTGGTTAATTTTGACAGTTAAACAAGTCGTTTGTTTTTAAACAAACAGTAGATTATATAAAAAGTGCATTTGGTAATGAAATACAATCAGCGATAACAATAGACCAACATTTTCATTAAACTTGGCCAATAAACAATCAAGTTTATTGTGAATCATTAACAAACTTAAGCACCATCACTTGCTTCGCAGTAATTCCACCTTTGCGGCCACTGCTGTTAAGATAAGGAAGAAACAGATAATCTCCGCCATTGCGGTGCGATGTGTTCGCCCAGTGCCACGGTACATGACTGAAGCTGGAGACCAGTGCATGCCGGTGCTTTAACGCTCTTTCGTAGCGTAGCGTTACATAACTTCGGGCCGAACATTGCCGAACCGGATCCCGATTTGTGAAACGAATCGGGGCCGCAAAACGTGCTTGGAAAGGATGGCCAAACCTCTCCTGACTGACAGTACATAAGTTCTGCCACCTCCCAGACGCACACACACATTATCATTGTGATGCAAACACCCACCTAGGGAAGTGCAAGGAAAAACCCTACCGTATGCTGGAAGCGATTGAGGCAGGCCATGGAATGTCGTTTGATAACGTGCGCCGTTGCTTTCTTGCGACTGCAAACGAAGCAGTTAGAGGCAACAAAAAAACATAATCAAACAGCAACAAACACAGCACAATACAGTGGGTAGGTGTGTATGGAAGTGTTGAAAGTGGTAGTAGTAGCTGTAGTAGTAGTAATAGTAGTAGTGCTGTAGGTGTGCACCCGTTCATCTTTGTATATTGTGTAGTGTACATTATTGTTAATATAACAGGCGATTCTTGAAGGGGGCGTTTGTGGGGGTGGAGGGAGGGCTCCTCACAGCCTGCGTTGTTGCTTTTTGTTGCCTTACCGCTGCCGTCACCCAAAATGCGAAGATGCGAACAGGACTCGATCGTTCGTGTACTTTGGGCGTTCGGTTTTAATGGCCATCTTCCCGGGGCCATAACAATAATGGCGGAACTCCGAAGCAGCGTTGAAGGCACTGGGGAAAGGGGACCCCGGGAGTGGGGCCCCTACTGTCGCTGTATCAATGTGCAACGTTGCTGCATCTTGAAGCTGAATGTTAGTTGTTGCTGCACCGTCCCACGGTTGAACACGAAGAGTTGGTTGGGAAAGCATTCTGGATGGGGCGATCGTGGGGGGAGGGATATATTCCCCGCTTGTAGCTTCCATCAATCTTGTACCGCTCTCGTCCTCCCTCGGAGCGAGCGAGTTCCCGGTGCTGAAAAAGGCGTTCCCTGAGAATGTATACTCCGGCTGGCTCCGGGTAGTTTTGTACTGTGGCGTGTTGTATTATTGTTGCCTTGCTGTACACTCCCTGGCAATGGTTTTGTGCACTATCGTTCCACATATTGCAATAACATAAACGATACCCGGGTTCCCCATGTTGGCCCACCCCGCCCGAAGATGCCTTTCGCAGCGATTGGCTCTCTTTTACGCGCATTGAACTCTTCGCACTCTGGCAACCAGGGCCATCAAGGTGCACACAGAGACAGTGTTCTTATTCGCTGGTTCGCTGCGAGTTCTTTGCCGAATGCAGCTTGCAACTCGGAGACTCTTCACAACTGAGCGCGGGCCATGGTGGTGGCGGTACGGCACGAACGTACGGGCGAACTATTTTGTTGATTATTATTTACTCTGTGTTTATTTTCTTGCTCGTAGTGTGCGCTTGCGGTGCCCCCCCAATCCCGGGCAATATCTGTTTATCATTTACTCGCTTCTCACTGTGCAAACCAAGTGCGCCAACCAACCAATCGGGACGCCATTTTCTTTCGTTGTAGGAGCGGGGGAGGGAAGGGGGGGGGGCAGAGGGAAACAGCTTACACGAACTAAGGCAGCGTCGTATTGCGACGGTACAACAAGCCAAACTACAACGGTTAACGGGGCTGCACCAGGTTTTCTCGATGGGCGCGGTTGAGGTGCAACTGCTGCCTGGCATAAATATTGTTTTGCATGCCCCATGTACGTGTGTGTGTGTGTGTGTGCTTTAACAAATTTTCCCCGTACTCTTGGGTCTTGGTACATAGCGTCGTTTTTAACAAAAAAAAAACCCCGTTGGGTGCAACCCCAAAAGTAACAAAACTATGTATAACAACAACATAACAATAACAACAATAATGCGCTACGAGCGGAACTGCAATGTGCAATGGCGCAATCTCGCGTGCTCGTCCTGTCCGGTCCTGATCGCAATACAATGGACCCGGGCAGCGTGGATTTGTTGGTTTGGCAAACTACCGTCTTAGTAGCGATTGGAAAGTTGCATCGAAAGGACACCCAGGACACCGGGAAACCCGGGTACGGCTATGGACACAGCGACGGTTGCCATTCCTTGCCAGCTGGTAGATTTGAACAACAACTGCCAGTGTCGGTCGGCCATTTTGTCGAAACCGCGCACACCTAGACCGTTGGAAGTGAGCGCGTTGCTTGCGCCCTTGGTGCAGCTGAAGCAGTCGGACGAACAGGCAGCCCGCGAAAAGCGATTCACCGGACTAGGTCGATCGTTAATCAAACGTCACAGCGCAAAATGGCATCCTTATTATCGCGCGGAGCTACAGCAGGACAACGTGAAGATGAACGACGCACCAGCGGGCAAGCGACCATTGGACCCGAAGCATACCGACAATGCGGTCAACACGAGCAAAGGGGAAGAACCGAGGACAGCAGGAATGTTTGTTGAAAGCGATACGTTGGAAAAGGCGGAATGTAAACTCACGTGTACTTGAATAGTTTTGCACCGTAAGTTATCTGAAATATGCTGCAGTTGTTAAGTTACATGGTATATCAATAAAGCATGATTTGTTGAGCAGTTTATCTTGTTTAGAATATGTTTATCCGGGTTCTAGCTAAGGAAAGAAATGAATGTTTGTTAAACTTGGATATTAACGTTAAAAAGATAGTTGCGCCATCTAGGTGCCAGTGGCGGCTCCTTAACGACATTTGTTCTGTTCAAGTTATGTTCAAAAAAACGGTAACAACTTTGTACAGCTAACGAAGCACTGCTATGGTCAGTGTGTAGACCATTGATTGGAATAAATGTCACAGAGAAAAAGCAATAATTATATTATTTTTTTTTTAGTTTTGGATCCTTAAATCACCCAGTGTGTAAATCAGCAAGAAGTCCATGACGGGTAGCAACTTGTGGACACATACACAGACTCCCCGGTATTTTAATCCCTTGCTTATGCTTGCTTGCACATCGTGGAAATTATGTGAGAAGATCAAAGAATTATTTTTAACATTTTGCAATTATTTGGATTAAAAATCAAATCGACTTTGAAAACCCAAAAAATTGCAACGGCCTTGAGTTGAGGTGTTATATTAATAGCAGTGTAAACTAGAAGAGTTAAATTCATGTTCATCAGAACATTGCATCGATATTGAATTACGTTTTTAAAAGTTAATAGCTTCCAAACTTTCTGGCTACCCGGGTAGCCCGGTTGCCTGGATTGTAATGTTTTTGAGATTGCCATTGACAGGATTAAACCTTTTACTAATTTACGTACTTCATCTGTTATCTTTTAGTGCATTCGGCAATGCTCAAAACGCATAAGCTTGCATATTACTGCAAAAGCTTCCCAAATGCACATTGCACTTGTGTACGATCTGACAGTTAATCGATGAAGTTGTCAGCGTCGATGAAAGTTTTATCGAATATTGTGCTGAGCGGATGGCTGCTGTCAGCTGTTCGTCGAAAACAAAAAAGGAAGAAATATTCTATCAAGACCGTTTAATTCCTTGCTGATTCTTTGCAAGGTTTCCTTAATAAATTGAAATAAGATAGATAGATAAAAGAAAAGAAAGACATTTGATTGTTGTGCTGCTACAAGAAAAATAATTGTAAAAGAATGACAGCAAGCGCAAGGCAAATCGATAGATGGCTCCCTTGAATAAAAACAACTGTGCAACCTCCCCTGCATTGATTACAAGGCACTGATAAGAACTCGACCGAAAATTTCCTCGTGGTCACCGCGGCAGCATTTGCCTCTTGCTAGTGATAACACACATATCGCTGTTCAGTACATTTTTTTGGAAAACTTATATAAGACCATGTCGAACTACAAGGTAAGTGCACGGCATGGGGTAAAATATCGATTTTTCAATTAGTGACTCACGTTGTGCCTGCTTACTAGTGTACAACTAAATGCTACAATTTTCTTCCTTCTTCCCCACGTAGCCAATTGATCTGTCGAAGGAGGACTTTCGCAAATATTTGGACAGGCAAGGTGTGCTGGATGCGATAACGAAAGTGCTGGTAAAATGCAACACCGAACGGCCGGAACATGCGCTTGACTTTGTGGTGGAAACGTTGAGTGAAACGCACGGCAACTTGAAAACGCAACTATTCGATGCACATCAGGAAATCGAACGACTGAAAAAGGAACTAAGCGAACTGAAGGAGGAGGAGAAAACGGGAAAACCAGCTCTCGTTTCGTCGGGCCCAGTTGTGAAGCAAGAGGCAGAGATCGATACGGCAACGGCAACCAATGGTGGTGTTGAGATACCAGCCGGAAACGACGATAGTGTTGGAGAAGTCGCAGCAAGTGTTGAAGTCACCGCGACACAAGATCTGGACGCGGTTGTGCCATCGACTACGGCCGAGCTTACCGTTCCGAAAGAAACTCCACCAGTATCGTCCAGCAAGGAAGAAGTTCAGGAGAATGCAGTAGCCACTGCTGCGGCTCCATCCCCGAACGATGCGCCGGACGCTAAGGAACCAAACACCAGCGAAAGCAGCAAGTAAGCGTTTTACGGTTAAACTCCTTTAGGTTAACTCATGTAGTGTCTTTCGAATCGGGCATTCGAATACTAGGCAACGCAGGCCACTGGAAAGTGGATGAAGGAGAACTGCAAGAATATGTGTGCTCTTGCCGAAAAAAAAAATCCCGTCCAATTCTAAATGACAAAGAAAACGCGAACTAAAACAGATTAGAGGCTTCAGTGCAATTGAATGTAGAACCGGTTGAAGCAGGTAGACGGTATTATACTAAGCATGTTCATTTCCACGTATTTAATTGCATCTCGTTTCATTTACCATTGCCATCATCGATCGCTGCATCCTTTATGTTTAATATTTCGTTTACGATCTTAGTCAATCGTATTTAACAAATTAGAAATTAGATCGTGGATCAAGGGTCTATATTCATTACGAAACATAAATATCATTCCAGCCATTATTAAGTGAAGAAAAACAATCCAAACAAATAAAGTATAACGATGATGTATCGGAAATGCAGTTTTATTTTCGCCGTGATCAGTTTGCACACACGATAATGCTCTCTACGCTTTGTCCTCTCCTGATGCCTTCAACGCTTGCCGCTTCTTCACGTCGTAGTTGTGCACCCGGGCCATGTTCACCTCGGTCGTGGTGATTTGATCGCGCAAAAATTCCTGATCGTGTTCCAGACACCGCAGGTTCACCTCGGCCGACTTCTTGTTCTGGCGCAGCAGTTCCTCCGCCTCGTCCAGCGGGTACTCGAGCATGACGTTTGCACCGAGCCACAGGCACACCGTTTTCGTGGGCGGCATGATCGTCTTCACGAACACCTGGTCGCTTAGCAGAAACTGGGTCACCTGGTCGTCCGATTGCTCGCGCAGGTTCTTGATCATTTCCAGGTTTTTCGTGAGGTCTGGAATTTGCTGCCGCAGCCGTCTCCTGCGCGATACCATGTTGTATTCCATAAAACGGTACTTGCTGTGTTGCTCGTCAAAGTTCTTCAGCACCTTTTCGACGTTATCCTCGTTGCCAGAATCTTTCATGTACTGCTCTACATCATCCTGTGCGGTGTGTGGACAAAGGAAAGCCAATTCATTAATTTCAAGCAATTATGCCTTTCGACAGCCTTTGCCCGGATTCACAAATCAACCAAAATGCACTGAATTGGTAATTTGTGTGCAGTGAGCCTTAAAAGGGCATTACCATTACGCCTACTTACGACAAACACAGCCTCCGGAATGCCCGCATATGATTTTTGGTCGGTTTCTAGTTTTGGTAATTCGATCTCTTCCATGCTGAGGCTTCTGTGTGTTGGGTAGGGCTCGGTATTAATTTATTTGCAGAAAGTTGTAGGTTCTTCGTAGAGCTATAGAAAGCAGCACAACAATTGTAATAAAAGTTGCGGTTCGGCGAAATATAAACGTCAAATTTATTGTTCCTCTTCCTCGGAAAAAGAACCTTCATGCCAGGGAACTTCACGTGAATTGACAGTTTGCTTGTCCGCTGAATAAAACTTTTCTCGCAGCCAGTTTCTCGTTAACTCAACAAATAATTAGTGGAAAATGAAGGGAATAAAAAATTGAATCGATTAATTCAACTTCGAGGAAGATAGGTGGAAATATTGAATTATAAAAAATAAGCTTTAACTGCTGTCATCATGACTGTTGCTGAATCTTGACAAAAACAGAGAGAGCAAAACTTTCTTGCATTCGCTCACCTTGTTTTGGCAGCACTGATCGGGGAGTAACGGAATCTACAGACGAAGCAGCGCATGTGTGTGTGTGTGACTACGCGGTCATTCGTACAGTTGCGCTGAACAGAGGCTCTTGTGCGTGCACATTCTTTTGCGCCCGTCAGGAAAAAGGAAAATTTCTTTTTCCGCGGCATCTGCCTGACCCGCTACGACGTCGGCATCGGAAAGTTGTGATCCAAATCCATCCCTGCACGCCGGATTTCATATCGCGCAAACCTTTCCGGACTACGCCTCGGGAGGACACAACGTGAAAAAAGTTTCGCTACGAAAGTGGAAGAGGAAGCCGCACAGGAGAAGAAGAAACCCCAGCCAGCCATCATTCGGCGATACGCGCGCGAGTGTGTATGTGTGTTTGCGCCGTGTTTTTCTTCGCTCGATTTTAACTACAGCGCAAAGTCAACGACGACGACGACGAAGCTGTATCGCAGTAGTTGCAGCAACAACAGGAGCAACCGGATAATATATCCGTACGGTGGAAAGTAGTGCCGGAAGGAAGGGAAAACGTAAAATCTTCCTCTCCCCCCGACGTGTGCCCACCCCTTTCGGTCCATTCAATCCCGGTGTGTGTCCTCCCGTCATCATTGAGCGTAACTGAGTCTATCGATTCAAAATGTCGGACGTAGAGTTATCAAACATAGACCACCTCATCGCGATGCTTTTAGAAGGTAATTGCAAAATAGCTGTATAGTGTGCTTTTCTTTGTAGAAAAATGGTAATACATGACGCATCTCATTGTGCCCTGTTTTGGCCAACGCCCCCGCTCTCGATCGGTTCCGGTCTCGAAGTAATGATGGTGCTGCGGCTATAGTAGTACCGAAGAGGGCTAGCATTGCGCTTCTAGTGTGTAATAACAGGGGATAGTATGACCGTGTATGCATGACCTATCCGTCGTCTGCTCCGTGATAGTGACGGTCAATCATGAATAACGTGCCCATCGTGTGAATCCGCGAATGAATTTGTGTGTATGTGTGTGTGTGTTCAAGTGTGCTATGAACAGAAATTTCGTGCGTGCTTATGAGTCAGTAGAAGATTTCGGTGCTGAACATGAGATAGAAAAGGAGAGAGCGAGCGCGAGAAAGGCAAAACAGGAGCCAAAGAGAAAGAGAGCGCGAGCACTGTAAAATGCGTGCCTTCATCTCTTGGTTCCCCGAGTGTCACCGTTTTTTTTTCTTGGTTCCTCGTCTGATTTTTATCTATTTTTCCCACAGTTCGCGGTGCAAGGCCGGGGAAAAATGTACAACTGTCGGAAACGGACATACGTCTGCTATGCCTGAAGTCGAGGGAAATCTTTCTCTCCCAACCGATACTGCTCGAGCTGGAGGCACCGTTAAAAATCTGCGGTAAGTTTTGACAGCAAAGTAAACCATCGTAATCTGTTACATTCAAGAGTGTGTAGTTGGCCGACAAAATTACCGTACCGAGCGGCAGTAAGCGAAAAAAGGTTTATTTACGCTTACCAACGCCTGACGCATAACGCGCGTACCAAATCGGCCATATTTGTTTGTCTTCTCGATGCCTTTTTTTCTCTCTTTGTTATTGCTAATGCTATTCACCGGTCGAATTACTATGTGCCGGTGACTTTGCCCATCCTCCAAGCTTGGAATGTTTTTTTTTCTCCATCCCCAGAGTTGCATTCGTTTATGCCAAGAAGCGGAATATATTACGATTAATGGTAATTCCATAATGTGTACACCCGAGTAAAAGTACCCCAAGGGAGAGGAGGAACGTTTTTGTGAACCCCAAGGTGTGTGATACCGCAAAACCACACATACTGCTGCGACTATGTTTTCCGGAGTTTGTGTGTGTGTGTACGTCCTACGAAAAGGGTCGTCCCCAACCTTCGCCCTTGCTGCACGTGCTGCTTCCGATCAATCATGCCTCATCAGCTACGAGAGGTGGGGAGAGAAAAAAATCGAATGTTCGCTCATCGGGAAGGTGTTGCCCTGAGATCGTGAAAAGTAGCCGCATTAAAACCAGAGCCCCAAGTGCTCAGTCACACTACACACGCGTACGGCAATTTGTTCGCGATAGCGCGATTCATATCTTGACCCCCCTGCTTTTCTCTACCCTTCCCCGGGCATACCTCCATCGAAGCCGATGCGTACACACTTCCTTTTATTGACGGTGGCACTCTACCTAAAACGCATCGCACCAACTCAAGATAGCCAAACGGATTAAAGAAGGTGGCACGGACGGTAATGTGTGCGTCTTTGCGACGTGATTGGCACGAAGGAAAATGAAAGTGTATTTGTCACGACGGTGTGCTTTAATCGAATGGCAAGGCTGCTAGCATCAATTGACGGTCAAACCCTTGGCCGTGTGAAAAATGAGAAAAAGGGATTTTTGTTGGCTGTTTGCGAATGATCTTTGAATCTATTTTCACGGGTTTCCGATCACACAGTTTGCTTTGGAAACAAACATTCACTACCGTTAACGTATGCATTGAAAAAGGGCAAATTTTCAGCGATATGTCATAAGAATTTCGTGACATCTAATGGGGTATTCAGCATTGTTTCGTGTTTTGTAACTATCCTATTATGAATAGCAACTATTTGGCACCGTTATTAGTTGATAACGAAAACTAATGAGGCAATTCCTTTTGAGGTGTCGTCAGATTGCAGGCGTGTCCGGTGCGAAAAATGTAACTGCTGCTGTAGAACGGACAGAGTGTCAAACAGAAGTCCTGTGTTGACCTCCCGATACTATCTGATCTTACCATAAAGTACAGTTTAATCGAAGGAAACGGAGTCTCTGCGATTGCCCTAGAAGTTGATACAATCGAGCAGTAAAACATTGAAAAAGAACCTGGACAAGAAGAACTTTGTTTTGTGTTAGTCACGGCTAATCGCATCTGTCCAACGGAGGTAATCTCTCAAAAGGAGTGACTGAAGGTTCTGGTGAAAAATGACGTTTCGAATGGTTAAGGATGAGATTCTTCTGAAGAAAACTAAGCCTCCTAATGCTGATGCTGCTAAATAGGCTAACATTTTTTGTTTTGGCTGACCTAACCTAAGGTTCTAAGGCCAATTGGCGTATGGTCGTCCGATAAGGCTTTGAGTTTTTTTATGTTCGTCCTACCTACCTCTAGCTACCTCTCATTGGTACCATTCAAAATGAATAATCCCGATAGTTCTATAGTGTTGTGGCAACAAAAGCTAGTAAATTGTTCACGCTTAGAAAGCACTGTTTAGATTCAACATCACTTTGAGCTAGGAAAGGTATAAATTTCATCTTTAATTGGCTACACGCACATGGGAAGCATGCTGACAGCGATAAGGAAACAAGAAACAATGAAAAAAAAAAAATGTTATCGACAACCTTCGGTGTTCGATTGTAATCAACTGCTGTCAATTCAGGTACGCGAGATATTTGTTGCTATCTGGCACCAACGTCTCGTGTTGGCATTAAAATTAAATCGAGTCTGAGAAGCATTTAACATGACGAAACCCATAACTCTTGCCCGCCATTCTATCTAATATTTGCGAATTTGTTTTGCGTGCAAATACACAGGTGACATCCATGGTCAGTATTATGATTTGCTGCGTTTGTTCGAGTATGGTAGCTTCCCGCCAGAGTCGAACTATTTGTTCCTCGGTGATTACGTCGACCGGGGAAAGCAATCGCTGGAGACGATCTGTCTGCTGCTGGCGTACAAAATCAAGTATCCGGAAAATTTCTTCTTGCTGCGCGGCAACCATGAATGCGCAAGTATCAATAGAATATACGGGTAAGTACGCGCTGTCGCATATCGATCGAATCTTATCGAGCGCAAAGATGGTGTGTTGTGTTTCTCGTTGGTGATATGAAATTCATGAATATTGGGCACCCCTTTCCGCGCATGTTTTCATGCATCTTCCCACCCTTCCCACGATATAGGTTCTACGACGAGTGCAAGCGGCGCTACAATATTAAGATGTGGAAAACGTTCACCGATTGCTTCAACTGTCTGCCGGTGGCCGCGATCGTAGATGAGAAAATTTTCTGCTGTCACGGCGGTCTCAGCCCGGACTTGCAGTCCATGGAACAGATTCGACGCATTATGCGACCCACAGACGTGCCAGATCAGGGACTGCTTTGCGATCTGCTGTGGTCCGATCCTGACAAGGACACGAACGGTTACGGTGAGAACGATCGTGGTGTCAGCTTCACCTTCGGTGTCGATGTAAGTATAACGTCGTGCAAAAACTTTAAACCCTGTCCGTCACACAAACGTTAATTGTACATTTAATTACTTTCACGCTATTGCATCGTCTTACAGATTGTGGGCAAGTTTTTAACCAAGCATGACTTTGATCTAATCTGTCGAGCACATCAGGTGGTTGAGGATGGCTATGAGTTCTTTGCCAAGCGGCAACTCGTAACTCTCTTCTCCGCTCCCAACTATTGCGGAGAATTCGATAATGCCGGTAAGTACGTTATGGTGGTGATAGGCCCTGTTGTATGTGATATACCGTGTTGGAAAGCAAAGAATGTTTTGATTAATAAACAAACATCGCTGTGTGCCCTCTCTCATCACCCCCAGGTGCAATGATGTCCGTCGACGATACGTTGATGTGCTCGTTCCAAATTCTGAAGCCAGCCGATAAACGTAAGTTCCAATATGGTGGCCTCAATTCCGGACGGCCAGTTACACCACCGCGGAATTATAGTAAAAACAAAAAGAAATAATTTATCCAATAGTACTATGCTCTTACAACAACTACTACTATTAAAACTACTACAAATTACGTACTACCAAACTTGTGCGGTATCCGTTCTGTTGCATCTACCCGCCCCCATCTCTTCCCCCCCTCAGTACTCCAGGGTGTTTCCTTTCAATTCCCTTATAAACATTTTATAAAACAACACTTGATCGACTGACAATGCCAGTGGCCAGGGGGACGCGAGCGCGCGTTCGCCTGGTGAATTGTGCAAGGCAAAACAAAATGTATCTTCGATAAACACTAAACTGTGGACAGTTATGTCATCACAATTCGTTGCCGCCGGTGTGCGTGGTTCATATATACACACACGCGCACACGTCGGGTTGCGAAGAAGTCGAGATGTTAGGATTCAACCTATAAAGTAGCTATAAACAGGTGCAGTTGAAACAGTCCGACCATCTTTCATAAAGGAACGTGCGCAAGGGCGGTGCAAAAGGAGAAAAGTGCAAGATAATAGGCATGGAAGGCGTCCCCACTGGAATCACTACTGTTTTTTCTGATTGTTTTGTTGTTACTCGACGATACGCGCTTGGAAGACAAAAACACAGAGCAAAAATTAGACGATCTGTTAATCACAACGCAATACGCGGGGAAACTGGGCGAAAAAAGCGCACCACCACCGTTGCAAGGAGGGAAGGATTCGAACATATAGTGACAAACAACATATTCGCCAACCATTTAAGGTGTAGAACAGTAGTAGACAAAGGTAAACCACAGGAACGTTTCTGGATGATAATTGAATTTAGAAACACGTTAGGAACGCAAATGCAGTGTGGAAAGAGGTAAATAAACATTGAGAGAGAAAGAGAGAAAAAAAACATGAAATATGCATGCTAACAACACATGATAACAAATGGTAGATTTGTCAGTTGGTGAGATGGCCCACCGTAATCCAGTGGGCCAAGTAGCAGCGCATATGTGTGTGTGCGTTGTTGTCGTGTGTGTGTGAATTTGAAATGCAATGAAACATTCACACTTCTGCGTTCTCTGTAGGCAGCGTGATTGCACCAACAAACAACAGCTCAAACACACACCACCACCACCCGCCGGCACCGCGCCTGACTTACAATGAGCAGCACTACTAGAAGTGAGGTATAAGAATTCTTTGATTACAATAATTGAGACAATGTTTTTACAAACAGTGGCCACCGGCGCAACTGATAGTAGCACAGAGGGGGGAAGGCGAAAGAGAAAACCGCCAAAAACAGTAATACCGCCACTAATGCGCGAAATCAGCAAAACATTCAAGCATCCCGTGCCGCCGGGTAGGAAGAAAACAAAAGAGAGAGAGAGAAAGGGAAGCAAAACTGGCTCCATTTTTCTTTGCTGATTGAGATTACGATTAAATATTGCGCCCTTGACTGGCGGGGTAAGCAGCTGGGATGAAATCCCCCAACTACATTTAACGTAAACTGTTCTTTCTTGTGTATCGCGCGCATAACAGTTTTCCTCCTTTTTATATTGTTAACATGTTGTAATGTAATGGCCCAACCAATCCAGATTTAGTGAACAATTTCGATTAGCATATCAGCAAATCAGGCTAGGGGGAGGACTTTATTTTACGATTCAGTCAGAACCGCGGAACAACAAAGGAGACAAATGTCTACTCGCGTGTCGATGGTCCCTTAAGGGATTATTTGCGCGGTCTTATCGGAAGGGAGCTTTCGGGCTGCTAGAAGACACCAATTGGTGGCACGGAAGTTGACGGGATTTGCCAGTTCATTATTGAAATGTCTCCATTAATGTTAATAAAGTACCGACACACTTTGGACAGTCTTCAGACCCGAACCTCTATGTGTGCGCACTGTGTGGGTTAAATTTATCGTTGCATTACGAGAGAAATTGCATTATGCGTTATTAAATGCTTGAGATCGATTTGGCATCGAACATTGAGGTCTTAAAGAAAATTGTAATGTTTAGAGTGACGGAATTTTCGTTTATTTATCTTATGTTTAATGTAAAATATCTTGCAAACTGTACGTTATGTGTCATTGCATGTGTATCATATTAGTGTCCTTTTGTTTGAAATCAATTAGCTCATCTTTTTTTTACCGTTGTAATACGCATCTGTTCTATGTCATATATGTTGACCAGGATGTGGTGTGTTAGGATTCTGGTTACTAGTTAGGTTTTCTTTCCTGTGCTTTGATTTCGAAGGGACTACGATAATAAACTGGCAAGTCTTGCAATGGCAAACATGATAGCTAAACGGCGATGCATTTTATGCAGCGGTTCGTCACACTCTGGAATATAAATAGAAATGAAATGATTAATTTTCAATATTAATGAAAAAAAACGCTCCAAACGCCTTGCTGCGGGGTCATACTTTACTCCTACTTACTTGTCTCTTGTGGGCGTGGAACTTTTTGGAGGAGCGTCGGTGTGAACCGGCTGATTAGTTCGGCAGCGAACTTTTTTGATGTTAACGATCACCACGATCTGTAGTAAAACTACTCGCGTTTGCTTACGTTCTACTCCTGTGTGTTTGCGTGTGTGTGTGTGTCGGAAGGATAGACAGTTTATGCTTCAACGAATCGCGCAAGGATAAATGGCAAAATGGTGTGTAATGTAATGTCTCACCTAATTAAACTAAATGCCACATCTTTTTCAACACAAAAAACAAAACAAAAACAAATATGACAATGAAAAATCATGATACGTTTCTGCAGTAGTAGCAAATGAAACGATGCGGCAAAAGAACAGAACACGGATCGTATTAATATCTTAATAATCCCGCTTTCCCATAATTTACAAACAAAAAAGAAGAAAAACAAAAGAGGAAAAATGTTGGAATCTAAAATGATGTTCCAACGTAGAGAGAGAGGAGGTAAGAGAAGATAGTGACACAGCAGCACACACAACGCGGTCCAGAGGCGTCCAATTTGTACACGAAATGCAAGTTACAAGTATAGATCAATGTCACACACACAAAACAGAAAATACGTTTGTTGATAACAATGCAAAACCAAGCTGTGTAAGGAAGTAAAACTGAAAACAATACAACCTCCCATTCCCCCCCGTTCTTCTCCTCCCCTCCCCCAAAAAACCACAACACAACACATAAGTAAGAATCAAAATTTTAAACAGCATAAATAAAAATTGTATCACACAAAACGATAAAAAAATGGGATCAAAGTGACCGTTTTTTTTCACATCCTAGTTCGAAAGCATATTTGCAATGTCAATTGTGTAGTGTTTGTATCGTCATTGTTTGACATTTTCATTCATCGGTTTTTTTTTCATGTTCATTGAGAATGTTTTTTCTTCTTCTATCTTAATTTGTCAACAACTGCTTTGTTTCGATTTTGGAGATAGTTGTTTAATATTATTTTATAAAGCAGTAGTAGTGTTGTTAGCTTTCACCTTTATCTTATTCTATTTTGCCCTGTCTATTTCTACTTTGTGTTTTTTTTTCGCAATAATATAAAAGTGTCATTGTGTAAAGGCATAGACCCCGACGTCCTTCTCTTCCGTTTTGTTTTGTGACGATGTTTGCGTAAATGAAATTGTTATGCCGCTTTCTGTCTCTCTCTCTCTTTCCACCCACATTATAATTCCTCCCAGTTTGTATACTCTTTACACAGTGCACAATATACAGGGTTTCGATCCATATAGTGTTTCAGTTCCACAGCAAACACATCCCCCCTGTTTGTATGTAAAATTGAACTATATGATTGTAAACTTCCAACAGTGTGATTGCAATGTTCTACTAGCGGTATGAAACCCTCTCCTAAGTGATTGAACCACTTCCACTATATATGGATCGAAATCCCCTGTAATTTGTGCCCTGATCTGTCTTGTCTAGCATGTAGCCATTTTGTTTTGTTACATCACATACTAATGCAGCACCATTTTTGTTTGTTGCCTATATTTCGGTGTAGGTGGCTTTCAGAAGCTCATCAAAAGCAGCAAATTTTAGAGCATGTTATTACGACGGAAGATGAGCCAACCTGCGTACCGATGCAAAATGGCGCCCAATGGGGCAAGACACGCGGGAAATGGACCGAAATATGAATGGAATGGAACAATGAGAATGGAGAGGCTGAACGAACGATCAAAAATCAGATGGAACAGGAGGGAACCACACAGTGCTTTGGTGCTTTAGGGATGCCTTTACCGGTTGCGTATCTCTCTTCCCTCTCGAATACAGAAACACACACACACACACACACACACGCATATACGGAATTTAAAGCACCCCTCGCCTGGAGAAAAGCTATTTAGGCTCCAAGGATCTTTTTAACGCAATACGATATGTAATAGTGCAAGAGCAACAAAATGGAAGGCTCAGAGCAGCATTACGCGGCCGCAGGCAGCCTATCAGCACCCTCCAACACTGCAACAACCCACCCACCCAAGCGTTAATATGATTTTCTATTGTTTTGTTTGTGAGTATATCCAACCCAGTACGCGACTACCCGCTCATACTATTTTATGCTTTCGTATGCCTATATTTCCCCTTCCGTTTCTTTGGCGTGTGCTGTGTGTGTGCTGTTGTTGTGGTGGTTAGTGGTTGGTGCTGTGTCTCAATAACATTGTAAGCCTTTTCCCATTTGGCTGTGTGTGTGTGTGGTTGTTTTCAGAATCCGATCAATACGGATACGGACCCTTGGCGTACCTTGTTGGCGATAAGACTTTGTTAACGTGCGTAGCGTTCTTTTCGTTCAATGGACGGTTCCCCTGTCCATGGCACCATGCTACTCATATTGACAGTACAGTAGCTTGTGTTGTAAATTCTTCCCCCTGCTCAAAATTATATCCGTGCGTTTTTTTGTTGATCCTTTTGTATCGTTTCTTTGTTTCAGTTTGTTGTTCACTTTTCTTATTCGTTTTGCTAATTTTCTATTATACTCCTCACTTTCTATCTGTTTGTTCGTTTATTCTCCTTAATTTTCTTTCGGTTGTACATATGTGTCTATCTGGTTGTAATGCCTTTTCAATGCCACTGAGCTACTATACTTTTACTCCGGACCGCTATAATTAAGCAACAGTATCTCCGTTTGGATATAAAGTTGATGTTGAAATTTAAGTTATGTTCAAGCAAGGGAAAATTTTTTTAGAGCTATTAGTGTGTATGTAGGTTTAGAGTAGCAAAACAAACTTTAAGTTTTTGTTGTACGAGAGGAATTAGCGGACTTTGTTCCTCGTCAGCTTTCCCAACCTATTGTGCTTTTTTGTCTTTTTTGCGTAGTTGCCCTTGTATTCCTGTCCTGTTTTTTTTTGGATTCCCTTTTTCGTATTGCTTCGTACGCCAAGAATTGCATTCCCTAATGTGAAGAATTTTCCCTACATGTGTGTCTCTCTTTCTCTCTCTCTCTACTCGCTGTGTGAGTGTGAAAAATCCTTCCATTGTTCCTTTGAAATTCTTTTGCTGTGTGCTTTTGTTTGCTCACCGTTTTTTTTTAAATGATCGATTGTGAAGCATTTACATTTCCTATCTTGCAGCGACTGTCAGGACGCTGGTCGGGATGAAGCACACAGTTTGGCCGAAATGTGCAATATAACACACAAGCGGCAATTGGGAAAGCACACATGGACATTATTTTGGATCCCCACCTTTTCCGTACTGTGTATTCAAAATTATTGAGTATTTTTGGCGTATTGAAATTGTCTTTTTCAAAAGAACAAAATTATCATTTACTTTTCGATCACTTCTTAATATCTGCCATCGTACATTGTTTTCTACGGTTTAGCAAAAAATATTAAAGTATTATTCACTCGATATTCCTATTTTGTAATTTGGTATCATTGAAAGAATTGGATAGTCGCGAACAGTTGGACTTGCGGACATTATTCTACCTGGTGAAATAATTTTGCATCGTTAAATTACTCATTTACTTACTTATCATGCGCCATAACTGCTTCGTGGTCTTGGTCTGCTGCAAGGAGTCTACTTCTAAACTGCTCACGATCGAGCGCCGTCGTTTGGGAATTCATAATCCAAGCCTTTGAAATTCTGGACGACTTCGAATGTGCGCTCTCCTCTCTGTTCGTATTAAGAGTAATTCCACCATCGACTTAGTTTTTGCCTTGTTAATTTCCAACCCAAGGTTTTCAGTCGCTTGCTAAATCCTTCGGTGAGCATCCGCTACGCAAGAGAGCCGTAAACCAATAATGTCTATGTCATCAGCGTATCTGCCAGGATCTGGATTGAATTATGGTCTCCGAAGTGTCTACCTCTGAATCGCGGATGGTCCTCTCTCTCTCCTTCTTAATTGCAGAGTTAGCCCACCACCTCAGATCCTTGTTTAAGGAAATTCGAGATGAAACTCGAGATGAAAACCACTGATGTACGAAAGAAACAAACTTGAGAGATCCAAACAGGAGATCATCTTGTGTCTGTTCGTTCGGCTCTCTGCATACTAGTTGCTTCTGACTCTTCGCAATTAGCCTCATGTTCTGCGCTATTATAAAGCTCGGTTTTCCCAAAAGCAAAACACGAAACCAGAACTATTGTTATTCCACTGGCGCCCAACACCGTTGGCCAATATTTCATTTATGCTCACGATGTGGATATACGGTATCATCTCGTTAAGGTCGCGCAACCGCGTGCCGTCGTACACATCCCGTTTTGGGGCAGGACCATGCTAAATAGGTAAGCAAGCGGTACACACGAAATTTAACGCGAAAAAAAAAGAAGCCCCCGTCCCGTAGTGAGTCGCTGTGTTACATTTGCATATTCAATCATACGCTGTTATCGGCAAACGTTCGACGTCAACTGTGTAGAGGTGTGTATATTATTTATATTTCGCGCAAAAATATTGTTGTTCACATTTTGTTGTATCCATTGCTGGAGCATGAATATGTTCGAAATTACACATCAACGGTAAGATTTCTTACTAGAAATGTTGAATTGCAAAATCATCACACCTTTAAAGGGGTTTCGATGAGAATAATTCTGATCATATAATAATTTTACACGAACGTAGAGCAATCAATTCCATTCTTTTTGTTATCAAGTACCACCATAGTGCCCGACGCATAAAGCATAGTCTTTTGTTGCAGCGATAGTGCATATGCACTTGCCGATCAAAGTTTTATTACTTTTGCTGCATATTAAATGCGTCTGGGGTGGGGATCACCGATACGATAACAATGCACTTGCGGCTGTCTCCGAAGACGACTGTGTTATGATCGATTTTCTTCAGATCCAATGCGCGTACGCGTACAGTGACGTCGACCCGATTGCTCGAACTGGGTGCTGGGCTGTAAGGACGTGATGTGTTTCATTAAACAACTCTTCCGAATGGTTGTCTGTGTTACCATCTGGCAATGGGGGAAGTCTGCTTCCGGGGTGTCTTTTCATCTTGCGCGTAACAAAGGGATAGTATTTTGATCCCCAAAGCGTTTCCCTATATAAAACCGTCTACCAGTAGACGATACGGACCACACTTCGCACCGACCGGTACGAACGACAGGATCAACTGAAACGATCGCAAACCACAAACATTCAACAGCGATGGGTGCAAACGCGTGGTACATTCTGCACTGCTTCGTAGGCATATGGTTCCTCTCGTTGGGGACCTTCATCGATGGGAAAGATTTGCGTAAGTATAGAGATCGTTTTCTGTTTAGAAGTTCAAAAGTTCTTATATTAATAAAGTGTTTCTTCCCTTTTGCCTTTAGCTAGCAGTTTTGAGAAGTGCCATCGGAGCGATCCACAGTTTGATCAGTGTCTTCGGAGTGCGGTGAACGGTGCGATACGGGCTCTTAAAGATGGTCTACCAGAGTTCGGTATCTTGCCACTAGAACCACTGGCAGTGGATTCACTGGTGATTGAACAAGGTGAACCGTCGTCACCGATTAAACTGAAGCAACATTTTACCAACGTCCGGCTAAGTCACCTTACCGAGTCAACCATTCTAAAATATCGGTAAGTTGTGAATGGGTTTTTATCGAAATTATGAACGCTTATTGCAATGAATTTTTCTTACATTTCTTTCAGTACCGATCTGAAGAAACTCATCATCAAGACGGAAGCGATAACACCGCAGGTACAGTTCGTCGGCAACTACAGCATGGATGGTCGGATATTGGTGCTGCCCATCACTGGCAAAGGTTTGGCCAACATTACGCTGCATCGGTTGAAGACACACCACGAGCTTATCGGAGAGCTCGTCGAACGGAGTGGCGAACAGTACATGCACATTCGCAAATACCTCGTGCATTTCGAACCGAAGTTGGTGACGTTCGAGTTTGGGAACCTTTTCAATGGCGATGAACGGCTAGGTAAGACCATCAGGAAGTTGTTATCACTTATTTATAGCTTGTGTTTTACATTTTTAGGGAAAACTATGCACCAAGTGCTGAACGATAACTGGGAGGTTGTGTTTCGGGAGCTACGCAGTTCGTACGAGGACACGTTCGGATACATTTTCAAAAAGATTGCCAACCAAATCTTTCTCAAGGTACCGATGAATAAAATATTCCTCGAGTAGTTTTTAGCAGTGTGGGTTTTAAAGTTTAATCGATTCAGCGCATTTTTGTAGGGAACGCTTTGATTGTACGTTCGGAGAGAATAATGATGACAGTCATAACATATCTTTTCATTCTTCAAAGAGAATTCCTAGAATTAATTAATTCTCCAAGAAAGACCGTTAGATTCTAAGCTTTTATGTTAAGGTTTTTATTTCCATTTTGCACATTGGTGTACTAAGTTTATGTTATACAGTTATTTATCAAAACATTGTTCTTAACTACCTGTTTGGACTGTTGGAACGTTTGCGAAGGTAAAATAATGTTACTTGCGCATTGAATGTTACAAAAAGTTCTTTGTATCCTCCACAATTCAGTTATTGTCGCACTCACTTATTCTTCGTAATCTTAAATAGTACGCGGGAGACTAACCTTTAACTTATCACTTAACTAAGTCTAAAAAAGAAACAAAGTATACGACACTTAAAATGGTACGCTAAATTTAAAACAGACAAAACATTTGCATAAAATCATGCAGTCAGTTTCAGGGAACAAACCGACAATCTATCATATTGGATGGTTTCGTACTTTATGCTATTCTGGCGGTAGAAGTTTTTGTGTGGAGCTGGTTTGTTGGAGTTATGACGCTTGGGTTGGGCACAAATAACACCTTATATAGACGCATAGCCATAGCCTATGTTCGGTTATCTATCCACCGTGTTATAATGCATAAACATTGCATTTGAGTAGTATTGTATCTTTTTCTCATGCCTTTGGCACAGAAATTGCTTCCACCCGGATACCATCATACGACACACAGACACCATATAAATAACATTTTACTGATAATAACAACGATTTGTGTTTTCCCGTAGCCCGCCTTTTTGGTTCTTTGCGGTTCGCCTTTACGGTGAGCAAAACATTTAACACAGTGCTTTGTACATAATTTTTAATCGATCATGCGGCTCACCGACATGAAACACCGGATGGCCATCCTGGTCGAGATAGTCGTCGTACTTGACCTCGTGTCTGGTAACGAACCCGAGCGAAGTTGCCACCCGTTGGGAGAACAAACCGGTTGCATCGGTTTTCATTATCTGCATGATGGGGAAGGTATCGGTTACGGGTGTCGTCGCAGATGTCCAATTGATCAGAATTTACTACTTACCCGAAATCCATTAGCGCGTGCAACTTCTTCACTTTTTCGCATCAACTCTTTCGCCAATCCTTGACCACGAAATCTGAGGGAAAACAGTTGCCGTAATGATCAATTAATTACCGTTTAAAAAACCACATGATTACCGAACTTCAACTTACTTGGAGTCAACCGACAGGATGCGTATTTCAAAAATGCTCTCCACCGAAAACTGCCCAAACAAGTCAATCTTGAGATTTTCCTCGTACAGCAGGGTGAAAATTTTGCGAAATTTCTCATCATCCATCTCGGCCAACCGGTCCAGTGCGCGGCCCGTATCCTCATTGCCATGTAGAATCCCATTAACGACCACTCCAGCTATCTGTTAAATGTGAAACGGAAATTACGGCTATTGCATACTTTTGCACTCTCCACGCCTCTCTCTCTCTCGCTCTCTTGCTCTAAATGGAGCGAACGAATTTTCCTCAGAATGTGTAGCGGTTAAGAGGATGGGTACCAACCTCTCCACTGTTTGTGATTGCCATGACACTTATGCCGTCACGGAGGCTCGAGAGGCTGTGCTTTTCCAGCAGCGTATGCCCGTCACCGGGACGACACAGGTTTACGGCCTTGTTTAATGGTTCGTCGGCAAAGAACGTTTGACGAAGATGCTGTATGACCTCCGGAAACCACGGTTCGGTAATAATCTCCATCCTTAGACCGTTGCTATTGGACAGCATCATGATATACACCTCGAAGTTGGGATATTAAGAATATTTTATATAATAAGCTTGCTAAATGAATAAACAGCTTTACAACAGCAACTGCACTGAAGCAACTCTCCAAGTTGCATAAGTTATATAGGTAAAACGAATGCCTATTACTACGTACAATTCAAAGGGCTCACTACCTACCCACTTGCACACTGTGTAACCGATATCGATTAATAAACCCTTTCCAAAAACGAATAATAGCTCGGCAAACAAGGAAACTGAACACTACACGAGCGCGCGTGTACTCTGGCGTCACCTTTAGCTCACCGCCACAAAATGAATAATCCCCTGTACGGGAGCACGGTCGCCGTTCTGAAGAGGAATCAATTCTCGAGTCCACAAGGACGAGCAAGAATGACAATGATGTTGATGATGAGTGTCGGTCGGGGGGCGCTCACACGGCGGGTCCCATGTGCCCGTAGTAGAGGGGACCGTTCGGGACGAAAACAATCCCTTTTTACGCACTTTCTACGCATGTCCTGGTTTTTTATTTTCGATACTGCCCGACAGGATTTCGGTGCGAGTCGCAATAGTAGTTTGGGTGGCTATTACTGCCCGAAGGGGGCCCGAGTCGGGCCCACACGGGGGCCTCCCGGTAGACGAGGAATCCGAGGGCGGAGGCCCAGGGAAAGCGGAACGGGCAAAAGGTTTTTGATCCGAAACGATGTCATCGGCTGGAGGCTCGCCTTGCAACAGGTGGTTTTTTGCGTTTTCCTTCTTTTTTTGTGGCATTTAAAAGCATCGCAGTAAGTCACGAGCAAGCGTACAAGCAAACGAGCGTTCAAAAAGGCAAGGTGCCGCTGTACAAAAACACGTACCGAATGCACATTGTCACGCGGTTTATGCTAAAGCAGTTATAGAAGAGTTTTTTACAAACTTGATAAACATTCACAATTGATTCAATATCCTTCTGTCACAATGTATTTATTGATTACGTACAGATAACACGAAATTGAGTAGAAAATATAGCTTAAATAAGCACAATCATTTGTTTGTTTCTGGAGCAGTGTTGCCAGAGCGAACGGTAAATCACGTGTTGACATTTTTGTAACCATGCCAACCGGGAATAGAATGCACACAAACAAAGTCGAGCTCTTATTTTCCGAAGCATTTCAATTTGTTTTTATTCTGATAATTATTCGTTTCGTTGGTTTTTGTTCCTAATTTTGCTATACAGTGCCGCATGTAAGTATTATTATTTTACACAATAACAAAATTAACCGTAATGGCCGGAGGATGAGGAGTATTGAATTAATGGTTTGGTTGTTTTCTTTTCGCATGCTTTCTAGACGATACTGAATCCAGAGAACCGTGGTCCGTGTACCGCACAGGAACTTTGTGGGGGAAAAAAAGCTAACGAGGTATAATTGAAAACGAACGGTTCGAAAACGCTCGAAGCGGTAAGTAGCTGCTTTACTCGCTAAAACTTAATAATGAAATCTACGCTAAAATACTTAACCATAGCCAGTACATTCCACGATCTTAACGATAGAAGTCTCGGTGCAGCGTCTGTTGCAACAGCGGGCCCTTAGCTGCGTAACGATCCGGTCGTGTTTTGTTGCCCCGCAATTTGTTGTTTCCCTACCTAGGCTATGTAATGTGGGCGCTTTTTTCTATCGCTCTCTCCTCCACAAGTTATCCCTCATCCATTATTCATTTATACCCTTTGCAATAGTTGTGTGAATGTCATGACTGCCACAGCCGTCAGTAGCTGGTGCAAGCTACACTTCAACTGCGTGCCCATGCTATGCAGCTGATCCACGCCCGCCGGGTCGAAAAAGCCATCGCTCTTGTCACGCATCATTTCCTGCCAATTGCGAAGACTTTCGGTGCCGTCCTTAAACAACACGTCGCTTCGACCGTCGAACATACCGTACAGATTAAATGCTTCCGCCTTGAGACCGTTCTTGCGCCCGAACAGCTTATCGACATCTTTCATGGCGTTGTAGATTTCGTTCTGCCGCCGCACGATCGTTTCGTTGCTGATCATGATGCGCCCCACCGATGTCCAGCCCAGGTAGCACAGGGCATTGTGTTTGACCGGTTTGTTGAACGGACAGAATATGGTCCAGTTTTCCTGCTGCTTAGCTTGTGCGGAATTTTTCATGCTTTTGAACGTTTCGTAGCTGACAAACGCAACGTCCGCTATGCCGTCTTGAAGGCACCGCATGGCTCCCGCATCTCCGTCGTACACCGAGGAGCAGCGGCTGGTACGCTTCCAGTTGCATGAACTTTCGGAAAAGAAGTCTCGCACGTTTCCGATCGAATGGTTTCGCAGAGCGGTCATTACTGCGGTGTGGGCCGCTCCTTCATACTGCGGGAAACAAGCGCGACGATTGCGAAGATCTGTAGGAAATCGGAGGAAAACATTTAATTAACTCTTAATCATCACTATCATCGCGATTGTTTGTGTGCTTACCATATCCAGAACGTAGACCTGCATTACGCGCAACGACCGCTACTATTAGGTACTTATGGAGTGCGTTCGATGAGTATTCGTGTAGTGTAGAACGTAAACCATAGTCCCGCTGTGCCCGCATCGCATTATCCTGATCGACTATCACTAGATCTGCGTCTTTGGACCGTACCTTGGTCATGCACTGGTCCAAACTATCCGTACGGATACACTGGAAGCCTGGTTCGACACCGTACACACTGGCAACCTCCTGCAGCCACGAACACTTGTACAGCTCCAGCAACGATTTGGTGCAGAACACTATCGACCGGCTCGGGCTACAGCCGGGATTGTTGTACGCGTCCTGAAATCCGACTGCCTGGTCCAGATAGTCATCGACCGGGATGACGGTGTCCAGGGTGGTAATATTAACGTGATACGTTTCCAGTAGCATAAGCAACGCATTCTGCCAACTGTTGACATCGTCGTGTGTTAGATTGGACACCAAATCTTGTACCTCCGTTGCTACTTTTCTGTGTCGTGAGAGAATGAAACCGCAATTTTAAGTAAGTGGCCCCTCGAGAGCTGATGTGGCTCAGAAATTCTTACGATTTAGCAGCAACTGCTGGCCATGGTTTGGAGACCCAAACGCACGGTTTCCGTGTGTTGAGCGGTTGCAGATGTCCGTCTGGGCAGAGGAAACTATACTCCGTTGGGTTCGCTTCCGCCACTAGGCCTGAAAATCCAAAGTGACTTCGTACGTCGTCTAACCTTGCCCAAGCCACCTCACCGGCACCACTCGTCAAGCAGTACAGTGGACCACGCCTGCCCCAGTGTTTATCACCAATCGCACACTGGTAGGAGTTGTAGCACAGTTGACACAAGGAAGGATACTTTTTCTCTAAAATATTAGGCGGGAAGGTTAGGCACCATTTTCGTGGAATTCAGAGAACATCTTCAGGGAAATACTTACTTAATCGTCGATCCTCTGCCGGATCCGGTACCCATGGGCCAGCCCGACAGGAAGGCCCAAAGAAGGAGGCGACGGACTTTAGTCTCGATTCTACCGGCGACAGATCTTCCTCACAATCACGCGGTGTCAGTCTCGTTTCAAAGTACTGTGGGAGGAAAAATAAGGTTTTTCAGTTAAACAATGTTCAATGCTCGTGAAAAGGGAGGAATAGAGTCTCCAATTATTGGGCCATGACACGTTTTAATTGCATATTGGCGCTATCAGTTTTTTATACTCATTGCGAGTATCATGATTCTGAATTCGATTTTTAGGCACATTTTATGACGAGATCTGAAATATCGTTAAGATTTGATGGTCGTCTCTCTTTAGGATATAGTTTAGAGTTTACAAAATTCCCAAGATATTATCGTAGTGGATCATTATAACCCGGGAGTGGATCTCTGAACCTCGAATTTCCGCGTATACTATATTGCGGTACTAACTGAATATTATAAAGTGAACCTCCTTCTTACGGGTTCGGAGTTTCTAGGGGCGAAGGGTGATCAGACATTATCAACCTGTCTTTTTCCTTTTATGCTTGAATTGTTATAAACATTAGCTGTCAAATTAAATAAAAAAACTCGTCTATTTCCGAACCCGAATATAAAAGGGACCCTGTATCAATTTAAGTACCTCCATCACCTCAGATAAGTCTAGCCCTTCTAAATTCTTTTACGTCATTCTAGAACTAAACAACCCCATGGGACTCGCGCTGGGTGCTTTACACTATATTTGGAGCTTATGTCGATTCTAACAGAATCTAACAGATTCTACAGAATGCCAAAGTAGATTCCTGGTAGCTTCTCCGAACACAACAAGCTGGCTACTTTTTAATCTGAACCTGTTTGATTAATTTGATCTTCAATCTTTAATTGGCTCTTGTATAGTATTATGCTTAATGAATCTTTTCAGAAAAGTCATTCATATGAATCTTTAGTAAGGAAATGAATCAAATCAAAGTCCTGAGGAATTGAGTCCTGAGACCCGATCGTTCCCTTTTGGAGGAAATTATATAAAACATTTTAAATAAATTGTGGACAATTCGCAAACGTAGTGCATAGTGCTCAATGGCCTTGATCGTGATCAAGCGTTCGGGAACAGGAACTCTATTCTATTTTATTTACTTTGATACTTACATCTGCCAGCACCGCCGTCCAGTGATTCTTCAACCCATGCCCGGGATGACAAAATTTGCTTCCCCGCAGCTCGCGTGCCGTGTTAATCTCCGCCTCATTATCCACCACCACCACGATCTGGTACTCGAAGTGTTCTGTCGAAAATACGGAATGCCGAAACGGTGACGATTAGTAAACCCCCGGCCCAACGGCGTGGTTACGCTGACACGCTTGCACTTGACATTGGCAGGCATTGGCTTACCGGCGTGAAACCGTAGCTCGCTGGTAACCAGCATGTCCACCCCGGCCCACCGTGCCGCAAGAAAGTCTTCCGGGTAGAAGGCGGCAAAGTCGGCGGTACCCTTGTGTATTTTGCGCAAGCAGTCTAGCCGATCGAGCCCGTACACGCACCGTATGTTGGAGGTTTTCTCCAGCGTGGGACAGTTTTGTGTCCCTTTCTTGTAGTTGCCGCTACCCTCCACGATGCACACGCGCACTGAAACGAGAAGGAAGCGCGAAAAGCGCATTAATAATTGCTTGCATATATATATATACATGGGTATGGTACGGTGGAATGCACACAACGTTGGTACATGTTTCTAGCTCTGTGACTCTCAAGTAGCAAAAAACAAAAAGAAAAGATCAACAAGTTCTCTAGGCTTTCTTGGGGGATTCCCCAAACGCACGGCTAAACTGTAGCGGCGTACATACACCTTCATTTGCATCGCCGATCATGCGAACCGGTGCGAACTCATCTAGAAATGTGCGACAGTTGCGAATTGCAACGTGATCCAGCGTGTGGCCGGGCTGTACATAGCTTGATTTCAGGTTTTTGACCGACATTTCCGTTGACCTTCAATCCGACGATAATGTAACACATCTAACGAGGTAATTGACTAGGAAATCTTAAGCCGGCTTGGACGAAAAGGAATGTGTGTGTGTGTGGGTGCCTTTTAATGAATGCTGCTGTAGGAATTATTGATCGTACTAATATATTCTGCTTCCTAGCAATGGATGTGTGTTCCGTATTTATTAGTGTCTTTTAACAGCCATTTTTCACGCCTGATCGCTTGAATTAAATTATCGTACGATGTTAAACCTTTCCTTTTTTGTTGGTAGGATAAAGGAACAGTTTTCTCTTTTATCTTTAATTTAAGAAAAAAAAACACGATAATTACAATGGAAAAACCAAAACAAAAATGGCAACATTGGGATTGCGCAATCATTTTTTTTGAACCTGTACTACACTGCCAAAATGTGGACCACACACACACAAACACCCATTACAAACGTACGGCAAGTTCGGGTAAAAAGTGAAAGGATTCCATTCCGTGGTGTGCCACGGCCAGGTGCAGGTGGTGTATATCGCGATAAAGGAAACAGTCCAAACGACGGTGGCTAAATTACGCGCCACCACCGTGGCGATATGAGCGATAAACTCGCTAACATTGGCCTCGTTGCTTTTCGGCAGGATTCATTAAACACAGCACTGCGCGGTCAAATCACACTCCCTCCGCGTGTCCTTGAAGCATCTGTGGTTAGCACCATCGGCACCTTCGCGTACGGGTTTTATAACTGTTTGTTCCCCACAGCGCACACATCACATCCCCATCCCGGGACGGGTCATTCGAAAGGGAAATTAATGGCTTGCGGTGGGATCGGTACATCACTCGCTATCCTTGCCAACTGTCACTGCTGTGCTACTTTCTTGTACCATCGGACAATTAAAAAAAACAAAACACACATTCATCTTGCGATGCAACTATTATGCACAATTTTATGCTTGCACATTATGCAACGGATGGAGTGATAATGATTGCCCGTTCGGCATTGACTGCACACTTGTGACACTTGCAAAAAAAATACAAAAGGTTGGCGCACGCGTTCGTAGCTTGCGCTCGCATTTAAATCACTTGTTCTATTACGGTGGCGCGCGGACAGCACAGCCAAACCGAAACGTAAAGAAATGCGCCCACGAAACGATGTTGCAACACACACACACGCGCGCTATACTTACACTGTTTCGAGGGTTGTGATTTGGTGTCCAGCGCAATAGCGTGCAACATCAGCAACGGCAGCAGAACGATCGCCCACCGTACGGACACCATCGCGAGGGAGGTTTGCATTGGAACCATGACGAGCCCCAAGTCGGGATTCTCATAAAACTCCACCAAAAACTGCACGTCTAGTTGCGGATCACTCGGCGTGTTTGATCACTAATTATTCGAAAACCGCGCGTGAGACACATTAAACATAAAATCACACGCGCAATCTATCCCCGTCCCGTTCTGGTAGGTAGGGGTTGGTTTTTATTTTCGTTACCGACTACTGACGGAAAAAATCCAGCAAGCGAGCAACGATCGCGCACACGCGTTCGCGATCGCAAACGATCTGACGGCTTCGATTCGGCTGGAGCAGTGCGAAAGGCTAAGCCTGAACCTCGCCTCCCCCCTCCTCCTCCCCCACCACCACCACCACCACCTAATTTGCTCCACGTGCTCCTCATTGCGGGGGTAAATCCACAAAACCGCAGAAACCCGACCGCGCGGCCCCCCAAAAACGCATACCAAAATAAAAGGCTCAAACAATAAGTAGCTCGCGATACACACACACACGCGCGGAGTCTCGCGGACAGAGAGAGAGAGAGAGAGAGATAGCTACATAGACAGTTCGGGAAGTCCAGTCCACGCAGTGTCCACTGTGTGTGAGAAAGCAATCAAACCAAAACAACAACCCGCGTCACCCGGCGTTCCCTCTCGACTGGCACCCCACTGACCACCCGTATTTGCCCCTCCGGCACTAGCAGGACGTAATTCCCACCCCGTGTGTGTGAGATGCGTCGCCTTTGGCCGACACACGCAGATGATGACGGTCAGCCATCCACCGTCCCCTTATTGCGGCCGCAAAAATCTATCAAACACCCCAAAAGCTCACCATGCGTGACAGCAGCAGGTTTCGTGCGGTGGTCCGATCTTTATGCAACCGGGACGAGTGGAGCAGGATGCCACCAGCACTGCCGCGAGAGGGCGAGGGAAAGAGAGAGAGAGAACGCCAAACTATCGAAAAATTAGAAACACAAGCGAATGGACAGACACACGAAAAAATAAATGTATATCTAAACCCGTTTTCGAAAAGCTCCCCCCCAACGGATTGAAAGGAGGTTTAATGGACAGGTCAGAAGCCGCGAAGCGAATGCATCTCTGCTAGCTGTTGTCTTGCTATAAAACAACAACTGCGTGCCTAGCGAGGATCGATACTTGATCGAGTAAATGGTAAGAATTGTCCATTGCCTAAAGCCGTGCTGTTTCCTGGCGTGTTTCCCGCATCTTAGGTCAAGAGTTTACTCAGCGCGAGCGAGAGGAATAGATCGAAAATCGTCGCCCACTGAGTCACCGTCAATGTTTGACCATGAAATTACCGGTTCTTTCCCACCGGGTTGAGGTCAGCTGGGAAGAGTTTTCACATGTTATACCAAGGGGGGGTGTTACAGTAGTGGTCCAATTTAGGCACCACTTACAACATTACTGATTTTCGTGCAAAACTTTCATTCAATTGCGGAATAGTTTTACTGGTTAATACTATTATTTAATTTAAGACTATTTCTTCTTCTTCTTCTTCTTGACATAACAACCTATCACGTCGCGTCTGCCTCATGAGAGGTGGAGAGTCGACTCATGATTCAAATGACTCTTCAGTGAATTTTTAGTATTTCAATATGAATGATTCTTCTCAACATACCCAATATTCAATATTCAATCCATTCAATATTCACTATCTGAATATGAATAGGTGCAGGGCCACGAGAGCTGACAAAATGCTGACAAATTTGTCAAGTGACAAAATCAACTGGTCAACTGAGAAAAACCGCTATACCGTAGCCGCGCACACAATTGTTTTTAGATTTCCGATACCAGGAGAGCATGTTTTTCAAGAGGTGACACTTGGTACCAGCTGAGCAAACATTTCATGAAATGTTTCATCAAACATTTCATGAAACATGTCATCAAACATTTCATTAAATATTTCATGAAATGTTTGATGAAATATTTCATGAAATGTTTGCTCAGCTGGTACCAGCTGGTGCGCGGCTACGGTATAGTGGTTTTTTGCAGTTGACCAGCTGATTTTGTCATTTGACAAATTTGCCAGCATTTTGCCAGCTCTCGTGGCCCTGCTCCTAATGACCGTTTTTGAAAACATGTTAATTCATCTATTATATTTTTTTTCAATATTGAAAATCTTCAGAATGTCTTAGGTTAATTGATAAATCATTTCGTATTCTATTGCGGAAAGTTTTTCCTTCTCCTCATGAACTCCACTCCATGAATCTCTAACTTTTACTCTAACTAGTGAAATACCACCGTTCCAAGTACAATAAGGTTTGGTTCTCTTTTGTCAATAATCTGAGCAACATCAGTGGAATGTTTCTCCAACATTTTAACATGGAGCAACCAAATAATAGAAATCCAAATAGTTTATAGTATTTTGTGAGTTTGAATTATATATCTGTACCTCTTAATTATTTTTGGTTATTTTTTGACGTGACACCGATCCGCTGATCGATGCTTACTTAACAGGGTGGACACCACTGCCACTGTGAAAATACAATCAATCATTCAATCGACATACGTCGGTTCATTTTTGCGACTAATTTTCACGCTCGTGCACAGGCGCTGGTACGGGCTGCCGTAACTTTATTGCTGTGGCCAAATGACACCCCGAAACCGATCAAATAACGCGCTTACGAAAGACTGGAAATCGAACTGTTCAACTGCTTGCGAACTATTGTAGATATGCCCGAAGCGGGGTAACCGTTGTTTTAGTGAGGTTTTTTTTTTCGACGGACGTCTCTTTTTGAGCTCATTGAAACCCATTTCAACTGCAATATTACCACAATTAGAGAACAATATTACAGCCGTTTTATGCGATAATAACCCTCCCCCAAAAAGTTGCCTAAAATGAACCAGATATCATATTATAACCAAGTCTTTTCCCACCCTACAGATGTCATTTGGGCCACGAAAACCAGCCGTACCGTCAAGGTCAAACAGGCCTAGTGTAGTGAAAAAGCCGCTCAATAAACCAGCGGTTCGGAATGAGGGACCCAAACAACAGCAAGCGGTAAAATCGAAAGGTTCAACCGTGCCGACGAGTGTTCCGAAGAAAGTCGTTCCCGTTGCACCAAAAGTCAACGTTCCCAAACCACCAACACCCGAACCGGTCTATGATTATGAGTCAGATTTTGAATCCGACGAAAGCCCGCCCAGTGCGGGTTGTTCCAGCAGTGAGAGTAGTGCGGAACATACGGAATCTAACAATTCTTCATCGGAAGGTGGTGACGACGAGGATGAAGATGAGGGCGAGGAAAAAGTGACTTCAACTGCTCCAAAGGAAAGCGAAACTATTGCAGCAGTAGTACAGCCTCCAGTTGATAGTAAGACACAAAACGTTACATCCAAAAATGCAAGAAGTGTTGATATTTTGAGTAAAATATCACTGAACGACATTACGGTACAGCTGTACCAATTCGATCCGGAAGAGTATGCCGAACTGAGAACTAATTTCGGTATTGCAAATACTGTTGCATACGGGAAGCATACACAAACTGACCGTAGCTCGGTTTCGACGGCTTGCCAAACGTATGGAATCTCTGTACGAGAGCGATCAACCTGTATGCACGAAAGCTTCCGTGGTGCTCACAGGATCGACCAGGAAGAGGAATGGAATGATCAAGCAAACGATGGCCAAGAAGATGACGCTGTGCAGAGCTATAGTAGTTTGCAGAACATAGAGCGAATGTTTTCCACACTAAATGGAGCACTGGAGAGACGTTTGACCACTCCTAGCAGCAGACTATTGCCCTCGAATACTACTCTAACGCATGCAACACGAAACCACAATCAACAGCACAGCATTCTGCAGCTCTTGCGTAGAGCTGCACCTGCGATGGAAGCATTGCTTGAGTCGAAACGATTTCGATTGCGAAAAGTTAATGACAATGAGAAAGAGAAATGTGCAAACCAAATAAGGGAACATCGTACCGATACGTCTACAGCCGACGTAGTACGTTCGTTTGATGGTGGAAAAATGTGTCCCGAGTTCGAGATCAAATTGGTACGGTCGTCGTCGATGCAGTGTGACAGCTTTGTGCTCGAGTTTTGGGCACGTGGAACCTACTCAAGGCCAATGTATCGCTTCGCCTCGTGGTCTACGATCGTTTGCATTGACTACGAGATGCGAACGCATATGATGGTGTTTGGAGGGACAAGTGATGGGTAAGATAAACTTTTTATCAATCACCATTGGGGTAAGTTAGCAATATCCTTTTCCTATCCTTCGAAATATAAAGGACCCTGCAGATGTGGTTGGGAGATGCAGGTCGGAGTCACAACGAAGTGTTGTCACCTCATCAAATCTTAGCTCCAACATTGCACCAGAAACACAAACTAAACTGCTGGGAAATCGTAGCTGTAAAAGTGCTCCCTGTGCCAGTAATTCGGGACAGTAGCGTGGAGATTGGGAACGAAAATGCATTTAATCAGGTGAGTCTGTGTTATTAAAAAGTATTGCTTTTTAAATCTCTCGAGGGTTTTTTGTATTTCTATTCAGGTATTTGGACTATTCTCCACCGGAGTCATTGTAGTATGGAACGTGCAGACACAGAAACACGACCATTTAGGCGTGGAGAATGTACTCAGCGCGAAGTTGAGACCACCGGAGGTTTCCTTAGTGCAAGCGAAAGTGATTGACTTGAGCAACCGCATTGGGGGACGTTTGGCGTACGATGCGTTACGTACCTTTGAGAATCTTCTGCTGCATGATCATCACCAGATGGTACTATCCAGCAACAAAACAGTGATCCGATTGAGTCACTTCGTACAATCGGAATTTGATCCTGTTTTATTGGTTAAACCGGATGCTTGTAAGTATGGTGTACTTATCCAAAATTAAAGGGAAGTGCAAAATATCTTCTTCGCAAATTTTTCAGCTCACTCCATAACCAATCTTAAACGAATGGTACAAGCCAACGATACGCTGTTTGTGCTGCACTCAAATAAGACTGTGCGTGTGCTGAAACTTTGCACCGAACCGGGCGGTAGAGAATCGGCCCAGCATCGCCATAGAAAGCCTGATGATCAACCGCACTTAATGTTGAGCGTATGCACGAATAAATCCTGCACCATCCAAAGTATTGTGCATGATGAGGCTAAACGGTACGGCAATTCCAACGGTGCCGGAGAAGGACGTGCTGACGGTGGTACTATTGTGGCGAAATTAATCGAACCAGAGAAGGGAGATGGGGACGTGAGTGGAAAACCACGATTTCATCACGGTCAACAGATTTTATTTTTCGATCCACAACATCCAGACGGTATACTGAAAGAGGCACAGTTGGGTGATAACAGTAGCGTATCGTACCGCGAGCGGCACTTGGTTTGATTGTTGTTAATAATCAATAGTTCTAATGGTATTTGAGTGAAATGCGCCGAACAATAAACGCATATTTGAAGATTATTGAAGAAGATATTGATGCAACATGCACTCAACGTTAGTATATAAAACCGGGGGATATTTTCTATATGGAACAATGAAATTCTGTCTGAAATTGATTCTGTTCTGAAATCTTTTTATACTTTTATGCATTTCTTCACGTTGTGCACTGCCGCGTGTTGTATGCCCTTTTTCCAACGAAGGGTTTTTGTTTGTTTACGTTTATTTGAGTTCAAAATGACAGCTGACTAACCGGCACGGTGGGATGGCCTACATTTGCACATAATTTTTGAAACTTTATTTTAAGTTTTTATCATTTCTTTCTAGAAAGTGAGGTTGGATGCTTTGTAATAGCTAGTTTTAAGCCAATCTTTTATGAAAATACGGACAAATAGCTATTACTAAAAGATATTTTCCAGTTTTACCAGTGTGCTTCCAGTGTATGGAGTGTTTGAAAGACGATCCAGGTAGAGATTTATTTTCTTTCTTTTAGTATACTAGTAGGAAGCATGATATTGGAATAAAACGCCTGCATCCTCTCTATTTATCACCAACAATTTCACTTTCAATGAAATTGGGTTTGTTGACAGTCGTTTCAGCAACTTGTCAACCCATATGGTCATTGCAGTCGTGTTGTGTGCGTGTGCGGTTGATAACTTCGCTCAGGTGGGATAACATTCCTTTCGCACTAGAAATCAGATGAGTGCCACAGTTCCGTTCTTTCCAGCGTAGTGCATTGCCCAAGGAAGACTAGAAAATGGTCAGCGATAGCCAGAAGCATAAAGTTATCAGAGAGTTCTCCATACCGGACACGGTGAAGGACGATATCGCCTACTGCCAACGATCGTTGCGGGACTGCGTGAAAGTGCATCAGGTGGGTTTTTGTTGCTCGTGGCAGTGTGCGTGTGCGCTCAATGAAAAACATGTTCTCGTCCCAATGCGATGCACCCGACATTGTCTCATAACTTATGGTAGATGATGATGATAAAATGCAATTCCTTTTCTTCCCGATACTACACAGTACTTTATTGAACGATGCAACAGTTTATCGGTGAGTCAGGTAGGTTGTTAATGTTACTCCCCAAATACACCCAAAACCACCAACCCTTGAGTCACGCTGTCCTCGAAAATGGGAAACTAATGTAGCGATCTTTCACACAGCAAGAACAGGTAAGGAAGTACTTGCTCGAGCTGGAGGACGAAATGAGGGCGATCGGTCAGGAACAGAGTTTGCTGGTGATGGATTTGACCAACCGGCTGAAGCATTTCCAGCGAAAGACGGCCAACGAAAAGCGCATCGTGCTTGGTGATGACCTTGCGAATGGTTACGTCGCCTGGGTACTGTCCAATCACTCGGAAGTACATTGCAACACATCATACACACCGCATGCCGTATCGGAACGATTAAGCGAGAGCCAGCTGTACCAAAAGTATCGACTGGAACCGACACAAAGCTGTGAAGTTGCCACCGCCCTGCCCGAACTGCCAGATAAACGGCTGCGTAGAAGACCGGTTTTGCAGACCTCGCTGTTAAAACCGAAAGAAGAACGTGATATACCCAATATTACTGCCTTTAAAGAAGAGCCTTCCCTGACACCTTCGAACACACCAATAACACCTCCTGCACCGCCCCTGTTGGCCGGTACGGTCACAACAAGGACAACAGCCAGCAGGCGTAAAACACCGCCCGAACAGTCTTTGACCCTGAAGAAAATGCTCCGTTCTAGTTCCACAACGCCCGTGGTTGCGGTGAAGCAGGAGCTGGAAATAAAGCAAGAACCGATCGATCAGGAGATCAGCATCGAGCCGGAAGATCATTTGGCACCGATCACTTTGCAGGAGTCGGCTGCTGTGAAGCGAGGCCGCAGCAATCTGCTACAAGCGCTAAATAAGGCGAAAACCACACAAAAGACAAACCTGAAACAGACTCACACGAGCCCACCCGCTTCGGCCATTAAAAGCGGACGGAACAATCGGGCCGGTTCGGTAAATGCGGGTGAACAGCGCAGCTCATCCGTGTCGTCAGATTCATCCAACTCGCGGGCCTCGACACCGGGAACGTCCTGCAATGGTGGCAGTACACGCAAGTCCACCGTTGAAAATGGTACATCCGATGAATCATCGCTCGAGCGCTTGTTACCACCGGAAGAACCACCCTGCCAATTGCCGACAAACATTGACGAGTGGGAACAGTACAGCTTTCTCAAACTGTTCGGACTGTACACGATCGAGGATAGCAATCTTTTAAAGGGACGAAAAAATGAGCGCAAGCGTCGTAGCTGTTGCAGTACCGAGCGGAAAGACTTCCATTACGGACGGTTCGATTACTACGAGCAGCAGTTTTACATTGTACAGAAACGACGGTATAATGTAAACAAGCGGCTGCTGTTCACCGCAACGTCGGCAGAAAAATCCATTAAGAAAAGAAAGCCTTGGTCTAGCCTTGTAATGCCGGCGCCACCATCCTCGCTGTCGGTGGAGGTTTCATCTGCTGATGGAAAAGCCTCCTTTCAAGGTGACTCTCTAGAAAGTGTGATAGAACCGGTGAGCAAATTTTGTTTCGTTTGCAAAAAAGAGGGTATGTTTTGTGTGAACTATTTTGAAGAAGTAAGCGAATAATGTGTGGGTATTTTTCTTCTCCCATAGATACCACTGCCGATAGTTTAAACGCCTGTGTGGATTGTAGTAATTTGTATCACCTGAGCTGCCACGTGGACGAAGACACTGCGCAAGCAGAACAAAAGACCGATCATAAAACCAACACTGATGATTGTGATGGTGGGGATGAAAATGGTAATCGTTCCATCGTTGGACAACTGTTGACACCGCAGCGGACTGATCTGTGTCCGATGTGCTTAGCCTTAGCAAAGAGAGTACCATAAAATGAGGAGATCGGTACGCAGTTAATTGTTCCCGTTGAGTTTAGTTTTGTTGGTTATCTTATACTTCCATATGTTAATGTTATGTGTAAAGAAAGTTGCAATCTTCATCCCTCCCTTTTTAGATAGCACATTGTAATATAGTTAGAGAAATTATTAGCAGGCACACGCGCGCAAAAACGTACAGTGCGATTTTAGGACAATACAGTTTCACAAACTCAAATGAAATAAAAGTGAAAGTAATTGTACTGCAAAAGGTTTCAAAATCTGATGGCAGCTGTTTATTGCTTTGTTTCCGTTTGTGGGTGTCCTTGGAATCATTTGTCCCGTTCGCTCGTGATCGTGCGGATACGCCTTACACCTTCGCCAACGCTTGCTTCAAATCGCTGATCAGATCATCCACATCTTCCAAACCGACGGATAAACGCACCAATCCATCGGTTATGCCAAGCACCTGACGATGTTCCAGTGGGACAGAGGCGTGCGTCATGACGGACGGTAATTCGGCCAAACTTTCGTATCCGCCAAGGCTTTCCGCGAGCGTAAACACCTGCAGTGCCTTCAGGAAGGCGCTGGACTCTTCGAGTCCACCGCGGATGTAGAACGACATGATGCCACTGTGGCCGTACGTTTGACGCTTGGCCAGTTCGTGTTGTGGATGACTTTCCAGTCCCGGATGTAGCACCCGTTCCACGTTCGGGTGGGCTTCCAGGAATTTGGCAATAGCCAGCGAATTGCTCTTATGACGTTCCATGCGCAGGGCGAGTGTTTTCAAGCTACGATTGACCAAATAGCAATCGAACGGTGATGGCACAATTCCGGCAGCTAGAATTCAATTAATCGTATTGTTTTAACTGTCAAAAATACATGTTGAATATTTATAGCAAATTACCATTTTGCAAGAACTTCAAACGTTCGTACACGAGCTCGTCGTTGGTAACCATGGCACCCATAATGACGTCCGAGTGACCGTTCATGTACTTGGTGAGCGAGTACATAACGACATCCGCACCCAAATCTAGTGGCCGTTGAAGGTACGACGACAGGAATGTATTGTCCACCACCACCACAATCTGGTTAAGAGAGAAAGAGTCATAAGAGTGGATGTTAAATTGCATTGATTTGCATCTTCTACTGTATCTGGCAGAATTGTTGTCTATTTCTGGTTGCTGGTCATAGATTTCAAAGTGTGCGTAAGGAAGCTCGTCCAGTCAAAAAGATGCAGGGCATGATTCCAGATCTGGTTTAATAAATGTTAATTCTATTTGAACAGGAACCATGCCAATGACACCAACTCCTCTGCCCAATGAAATCGCAAACCCAGTAATTCTCGTTACGATACTTACACCCGGTTGCTTGTGAGCAATCTCGGACACCGCGCGTATATCCACCACCTTCAGCAGTGGATTGGTAGGCGTCTCCATCCAGAACAGTTTCGTGTTCGGTTTGATAGCCTGCTCCACCAGCGGCAGCTTCGTAAGATCGACAAAGTCCACCTCGATACCCATCTTCAGCGCAACGTTGCGCAGCAGACGGTTCGTGCCGCCGTACAGATCGTCACCGGCCACGATGTGGTCACCATTCTGCAGCATCGTAATAATCGTCGTCGTTGCACCAAGCCCGGAAGAAAACGTAAGCCCGAAACGGCCATTGTCAAGGGAGGCAATGCAACGTTCCAGTACATCTCGCGTTGGATTGCCGCTACGTCCGTACTCGAAACCCTTGGGTGATATTGAAAAACGAAACGAATCATTTAAAACCAAATGTTGAAGTAAGCCATACAAGTGCTCACAACATACCGCATGTTGTCCCGGACCATGCTGCTTGAACGTGGTGCTCATGCTGATCGGAGGAACAACGGCCATGCTGGTCCACTGCTCCGCATCCTGCCCAACGTGTATCGCCTTGGTGGCGAATCCCTTCGGCTGGGGAAGGAAACCATCGTTGCTACGTGTGAGAATAAAAGAAAAACAAACGAATTAAAAAAAACTACTGCAAACATTCGAATTGGACAATCAAGAATGGAAACAGCTGATTATTCTTGACGTAAAGTGTGAAAACAAAAACCACCGAACATTGTGGGGTGTGTTTTGATTCGTTACGGTTGGGCGTTTGGGCGCTTTTTTTATTCGCCGTAGGTACCACGCCTGATAAGAACCATGCTGACGTTGGTTATTCTTTTTTGGCGTATGGAGGGGCTTGCGGTTCTTATCACTTTTGGAGGATGGCGTTTTTTTTTTGTTTTTGGACATCACGAAATATTTAAAGTACATTATGATGTCGGCCATCCTAGCTGATTGCAATTAAGAAAAACAACAAGAATTCTTCTGGAAGACATTAGCGGTGCAAGATAACGCATGGTGAGCCTAGCGACCAATAGGATATTGCCACTTATACAAAATCGTTTCTCCTTCAATAGCAGAAGGCTTTGATCAAAGAGCCCTCTAGAGGATTAGTTGTATGAAGATATCTGTTTAGGTTATTCTCCCCTAACATCCTTTCTTCCAGATGGCGTCAGAACCGAGCGAGGCGTGGTGTGGTGCGTTTTGCGCTTATCAGCAGCTGGTGATAATGATTCCAGTAGCGTAACAGATGAATCTAGTTCGTCTATTAAAGAATCCTTTCAAGTGCCAATTTGTCGGTGGGGCAAGAAACCGCCGACAAACGGTTCACTGAACGGTGATTGACAATGAACTTTAAATCAGACAACCTCCAATGGGGTGCGTAGCTGAAAGACAGTCGGATCCACTCGACCCCGTCTGGCCATCATCTGCTATCTTGCGCATGATAAACCCCCTGCAATAGAATACGATTAATGTTATCTATGATATCTTGAATGGCGTGGATGGTGAGCAATTTATGGCTCGAATAATGTTATCTTTTATCGTTGGACAATGGAAGATAAAGTTGCAATTTCATTTCAAAATGTAAACGAAATGATGCCGAGCGAATGGAAGCCACAGAAGCACGAGAGATCAATGTTACATCTGTAATAAGATCCTTAAATACCATTTCCTGGTGGTTTTGAATTACCGAAGCCTGCCGTTATCTTGTCTGGCCTTTCTATGGAAATTCAAGGCCACGTAATGTAAAAGTGCATCGTCACAGTTGACCGTTTACGATGGGAAAACCTAAGAACCCATGTAATTATCGCCATCGTCATAACTAGCGGTTTGTGAACGGTGTTTGATTTGAATGCAATTAATACAGTCATTTGTAATGCCAATCAACGATTTTTTTTCCTTTCGGGGGGATTCTTAGGGGATGTACACGTTTGCTTTCTGTACACTGCCTCGCATGAAAACGTGTTTTTAAACATGAGCTCTTTTTTTAACGGAAAACCCACCAGTCACCAGTTGTTTTGCGATCGTGGTCTGTTCTTGCGCATGTTGTTTTTTTTTCATCAGCAACCTACAAAAAGAGCAATCAACAGAACCGTGGGACAAGTGGTAAACAAATCTGATAAAAATAGCGCACAAAACGGAAACGTGCAAATTTTGACACGCGTACGCATTTTCTCTCGCCCATCGTCAGGTGTAAAAAGAAAAACACACTCACAAAAGATTCCCATCTCAATAAACGAACATTTACTTTTATCGATCGTAAATGAAATGATTTCACACAAAACGGATGATAATTTGCACTGAATACATTGCGTCACTTTTTGGAGTGTAAACAATAACAAAACAATAAAAAAAAATCATACGCACTTGCTTGATTGGGCCATCGTATCTAATGAAGATGATGGAAACAAATCACGATATTAATCCACGAATTGCAGCGATGAAAAGTGAACCAGCTGAACACACACGTTGGACGAACGGAGAAGTGGTCCGTCTTGTTACGCGGGAGAAAATTAAATGTCCGGCCGGTGCGAGGTGGACTACAGCGATCGTTAAGATCGGCCAACAAACCACGCGAATTGTAACCTGATTGCGAAACACAATGAGATCTGCTCCATGTGGATTAAGGTAATATTGTTTTTTTTTTAAATTTTATATTAATTACTAGCTTAAATGCAAAGAGAACATTTTTCAGTTTTTTTCTATAAAGTAGAGCCAATTAAACCTAAACTGCAGATAAATTTGCATAAAACAAGCAATAGATATGGATAGGACAAAGGCATTATAAAATAACAAAATTACACCAGACAAAAAAGTTTCACAGTTTGTAGGTTTATTCAACTTTCGCGGTGTTTTAATTTTCAAAACATAAATAACTCCGTGAACAATTGATCAATAAATATTTTAATGATTTTCAAACTTTATTCATCAAAAGCCACAGTTGATTTTTGATACAGGGTGCTACGGGAGTTTTTGAAAAATCAATCTACAAGTATAGAACAAGTAGTTCAACACTTTGAGTAAATATATACCAGTAACATTCGCAACTTAAAGCATTAAACATTATGTAAACTTAACAATTTGCTTCTAGTGGATGGTAAATACTTAAACAAAATTAAAAAAATACACAAATAAGTGGTAAAATGAAAAAAAAATACAGTAATTGTTCATCGCCAACGGGAAATGGAAGTAGTGCAGAAATTGACGCCCCTGTTGTAAATGAAGCATTCTTGTGTCATCTGCGCATTGAAATCTGTCAACGAAAACGGAAATGAGGTTTTGCTCATCGGCCTTCTGACAGTTCTTTTTCCGGTGAAATTTGTTGTTTAGCGGACGCGTTGTGCCACGGTCTGCTACGAATTCCTCGTAATTTTAGGTACTAAACCGAATCCAGTGCTCCGGAAGCCGTCGCTTACCGGTGGACCATAGTATGAAGATGGCTAATGTAATGTTTGTTTTGTCTTGTTTTAGGTAGCAAAGATGGTAAGTTGAGCGCAGTCGTGGAGCCGATACGGAAGCATTGCTATCGTGACAGACGGCCAGGCAAACCCCATCGGCACTGCCCTGGGCGAAGTGTGTGTGTATATGTTTGTTTTCCATTGATTAAAATCGAAAATGCTTCTCGTTTTCTCACGACCGTCGTGCGCGCGGTAAAATAGGCAGCGAAGGATGTGAAAGAGGCCACCAAGCCCGCATCGGGCAAGGACAAGGCGAAAAACATCATGCGAGATTTGCGTATCCGCAAGCTCTGCCTGAACATTTGCGTCGGTGAGTCCGGTGATAGGCTGACACGTGCCGCCAAGGTGCTGGAACAGTTGACCAACCAGACGCCCGTCTACTCGAAGGCACGATACACCGTGCGTTCGTTCGGTATCCGCCGTAACGAAAAGATTGCCGTCCATTGTACGGTGCGCGGTGCCAAGGCGGAGGAGATCCTCGAGCGCGGTCTGAAGGTGCGCGAGTACGAGTTGCGTCGTGATAACTTCTCGCAGACCGGCAACTTCGGGTTCGGTATCCAGGAACACATCGATCTCGGCATCAAGTACGATCCAACGATCGGTATCTATGGATTGGACTTCTACGTTGTTCTCGGTCGCCCAGGTGAGTGTGCAGCAGTTTATGACAAGGTTGTGGCGGTGCGTAGTGAAGCACGGTAGAACGGAACTGGGTGAAACATGTTGACAACAATGGTGCTGTGTGAAAGCAGGAAAAACGTATTCGTCACATAGTGATCGTGAATTAGTGATAGTTTGATACACTTGTTTATCGAATTTGATAGGATCGGGAAAAGGCTCAACAAAAGAGCCGGTTGTATTAAATGCTCAAAATAATGACGCAAATTGCACTTTAATTAAACGTATCTCTATCTTTTCGGGGATGCGTTCAGTCAGGTGCAAAAAACAAACCTATTTGTCCCCTGGAATCGAAATGTGCCAAAATCTCAGTGGGTCTTATCGATTATCCTACTTTTATTGGGAGTACTGAACAAAGCAACCTGTTCTAGCCTAGAAGCAATTCTATCGTAATGGTCATTATTCTGAAAATAATTGTAAACAATGTCTACTTCCAGGATACAACGTTGCCCAGCGACGACGCAAGACTGGCAAGATTGGTTTCATCCACCGCCTCACCAAGGAAGATGCGATGAAATGGTTCCAGCAAAAGTATGACGGAATCATTCTGAACAGCAAGGCGAAGTAAGCTTTGTTGGGAGGTATGTAACACGTAAAGTGGAAGTATATGTGGAAGAGCCGTGGAGGAAATGGAACAGATGGGCGCGTTGAGAAAGAAATAAACATTTTCATCGAAGCCATCACCGGTTTGGGTGGAAATATGGTGTACAAAACCTATCAACTTTGTGTGGCATTATTATTGTGTGCATTGATCCATGATCTGAAAGATGAGTTCTATCTGTCCGTAGTATCTTTTCTGGTCTGTTTACTGTTCTTGAAGCAATAGAATTAGAAATTATGAATTAATTGCATGACAGTCTGGAGAGGTTTTAAGACGAGCGTTTCAAATCTTTTCTTGGAGAAATTTCTTGTTCTTAACATCCGCCTAGTGGTCCTGCAATAGCAGCAGTTCTTTGAATTGGTAAAGGTCGAAAGATGTCTGTCGATTCTAGCCTTTCTGGTATGCGTATCAACACCCACCGGTAGTTCACCTTCAAAGCCTTTTCTGTCTTCTCATCTGAGACTTCCGGAGGGAGTATAATCTTCCTACGATTCGCAGTATAAAACTTGTAGTATTTTAAAGCTTTTCGAAGCATGCGTTCTTTCACAAAGAATTATAACTAAACGACGGATTTAATCAAATATTAAATATTACAGTAATATATAGGAATCAAATATTTGCATAAACGCAATTGTTCCAAGAGGATTGTTTTTATTTTCAAACGATACGAAATTACACAAACGGTCGATATTGCACCGTATTGCCGGCGCCTGTGCTGTTTTGATTGCTCCTAATTGTAAGTCATATACCTAGGCGTAGCGCTGAACTTGGCGTAACTCTTAATGACTTTGTTTACCGCCTCGAGGAAGTCCTTTTCTGTTGCCACCTTGCGGCGTGCCCGAATAGCAAACATACCAGCCTCAGTGCACACCGATCGAATCTCGGCACCGGTCGAGTTGGGACACAATCGTGCTAACAGCTCAAACCGAATATCTCGTTCGACCGACATTGAACGGGCGTGAATTTTGAATATATGCGTACGCCCTTCCAGATCCGGCAGACCAAACTCCACCTTACGATCCAAACGGCCCGGACGCATCAGTGCCGGGTCGAGCGTGTCCGGTCGATTCGTAGCCATCAGTACCTTAATGTTTCCGCGAGGATCAAATCCATCCAGCTGGTTGATCAACTCCAACATCGTTCGCTGCACTTCATTGTCACCACCAGCGCCATCATCGAAACGCGCCCCACCAATCGCATCGATTTCATCAAAGAATATCAGGCAAGCTTTTTTCGAACGTGCCATTTCGAACAGTTCACGCACCATACGGGCACCTTCGCCGACGTACTTCTGCACCAGCTCGGAACCAATCACACGAATGAAGCACGCATCGGTACGGTTGGCAACGGCCCGAGCGCACAGTGTTTTGCCGGTACCGGGTGGACCGAACAGTAGCACACCCTTCGGCGGTTCGATACCGAGGTTGACAAACTTTTCCGGATGCAAGAGAGGCGTTTCCACGACTTCTCGCAGCTTCTCAATCTGCTCTTTACATCCACCGACGTCGCTGTACGTTACGTCCGGTTTCTCCTCCACCTGCATCATCGTCACGGTAGGATCGATTTTCGGAGGCAATGGGATGTGAATTTGATACTTGTTACGATCGACACTGGATGCGGAGAAAAAGGGAAAAATCAACAGTGGAACACAACCTACGATCACGAGAGCCTTCTTACCCCACGCGCATTCCTTCCTCGATATCAGTCGGTGCCACGGAATCAGCCAAATCGACGACAAACTTAGCAAACTGCTTCACGTTGATGATGTACTTCGGATCGTCAGAATCAGCATTAATGATCTTGGTGCAACGAGCCACCTAAACAGATGGAACGAGCAGTTAGTTTACATCATATCTTCCGGCGGCTTTGTTTCCGTTTGCATCCTACCTGCAGCGGTTGTTCATTTTGTAAAATTTGCTTATCCGAAGCCAAATCCCACAGGGCGGGTGGTGCAAGACCGGTATCGCTTTCCTTAATTCCCGTCAGTTCGTTCACCTGTTTCATCGCCTTCTGGATATCCTCATCGATCTGCTTGATCGATTTATGGTACTGCCCTTGGCCCTACGGAATGGAAAGGAGTACAACGAGGGTTAGCATTTGATCGAAACCAAATCCTGCAGTGCCCATACTTACATAGGTCTTCAGTAGTTCAATATCGACCTCATCCAAAGCTGAAAAGGGAAAAACACACAACGCGTATTGAAACCCATTGCCACCATTGGGAAAAGGGAACTAGACACTGTTGCAACCATTACCTTCGATTTCGGGTTCTACCTCTTTGTTGTCGCCTTTCACCTTACGCATATCGTCACCTAGATGGTCCGGCATGTTGGAATATTACAATTGCTCAAATAAACGTAAACTAACAACGCGAATCGACAATCGACAACACTGGAAACAATTGTTTGCTGGCTGTGAGAATGAATTCGCCAAATTTCTCACAATGACAAGCAAATCGAAGTGAAACGCCAACAGGCTGATGACAGCTTGCGGCACCAGGGTTATCACATGCACAGCTGTTTTTGCTGAATAGATTTTAGAATAGTATTCCTGCACGAGCAGAATAGTATTCCTGCTTTTCTTGTGGAAAAAATGTTATTATTTGCTTTTCTACTTGTAACGTTGTGCATTAATATTGGAGAACAGCGTAAATGAGTTATTTGGGAATGACCACCATCGTTGCAAGCACCGTGTCGTTCCAAACGTCATCGCACTGTCATCGACGAAGTTGCCTGCTTTTTTCGCATTGTCTTCACGGCCGTCCGAGAAAAGCACAAACTCGTTTTTTCTCTTGCACCCCTCTTAGCAACTACGATCAAACAATCTCACCTGGCCAACGGGAACAGAAAAGAAGCTTTTTCTGTACGGGATTTAAACAAGCAATTGTGGCCTCTGTTTGTTGAAGCAAGTGGGTGCCGTAAGAAATGATCCGCACGGGATGCTAAGCCGAGCAGCATGTTCAGCAGTTTAGTGGCCACAGTATTGGCGAATTGTTTTCGTAATGTAAAACGAATCCCGTGTTTCCTCGTTTTCACGTCCGTCCTCGCACGTAGCGAATGAGCGCTGTGGCAAGGTGAACAGATGATCGTCAAGCTGGTAGCGCAGAACGTGTGACGACCGAGACCTGTTCTACTGTGGCTGGAAGTGTATCGAGGAAGCGTAATCATCTGGACGTAAAAACGCTCAAGTTTCGGCTTATATTGGTCGATACACATCGTCGTACGTTGTGGTGGATAAGCATCGACTGAGGGAAGAAGCGCACAAGCCACGAAGCATGCTTTTGGGCGACAAATGTGGCAAAGACAAGGAGCAGTAACGACGCAGCGTAAAGCATCGGACCAGCATCACCAGCTTTGGATGGATTTCCGTGTGATGTGCCCAGAGAACAACGGACAAAATGAAGAACGTTCTATCGAGTGTTTACCTTTCCACGAGCATACTGCACGCCTGTAGTGCAATACCGATCCCGTACGTGCATACAGGTGAGTGAACGACGGTGCATAATGCGCTCGTGCTGCATCGATTAAATGTCAAGTTTGCGCAGCTTGGCTATGCTTGCGGGTGACGATCGTCGTGTGCTGTTTTGATTAGCAGCTGCATCAGCTAGCAGCCGCTCTCGCTCGCTTCACGCGGACCAAGCTGTGTCCTTCCTTTTGGACCATTACATAAAAGCCCTTTCAGCATGAACCCTTTCAAGAGTTTAAAAATGTGTTCCCTTTCCCGCACAGGACATCATGACGCTGTAATCCTCGGGGTGCTAGCATGTCTTGGCCTTGGTTCGTTCATAATGGGGTTTTGTATTTTCTGCAAAAAGAAGAGTGGAAAATTTAAGGTATTTGGTTCGAAAACGGATCGTCTCTGTGTGTTTCAATTGTTGACCGCTTATTTCTAATTTTTGCAGAAATTTAAGGATGGAGACATCATACAAGAGGTGATTGCAACGGAATACCCCATACTGAAGGCTTTAAATGTACTAGACACATCTGTACCGTGTGCTGTCATCCCGTCGAGTCCCAACAACGTAAGTTTCTTTGTTTGGAGTCAACAACCCCCGGTGGAGAGTGTGCGATGTATATAGCTGTTTGCATTACTTTTTTTTTAGCTTTCCACTGATAATCTTCTCGATAAGATTGAAACCTATCAGATCGATGTAGATCATCCGCACGATTCGTACTGTACGCGTAGAAGCGATCCGCTGACTTGTACGTACGATGAGTTCGATCCGAACGATGAATCGGATGAACGTACCGAACGGACTGCTACTACTGCGACCGTTGAACCGGTGGCCGGCGATGAACCCCTTCTGTTTTCCGATATTTTTGATGAATCGCTGGAACGGAGCGAGAAGTGTAATCTCACGGCGGTTTCGGTAGCGTTGCCGACCTCCTCAGGTGAGGAAGATGACGAGGGGTTGCCACCACCACGGTCGGACGCAGAGGACGAGGACGAACGTCGCCCGCTGGTCAGTGACGATAGTATAGACGAAGCGGCAGCCACAACGGCCACCACCATTACGGTCACAGCAACGATGGCACAGTCAGCAGACGCTATCAGCATTGAGGAAGCGTTGCGTGCGCTAGATATTGCGATCGAGGGCGAAGAAGACGAGGATGAGGACGAGGGCCAAGCCACACCGTTGAACGAAAGCGACGAATCGCTGTCACCGTCCATCTACTCAGAACCACCCTCGGACAAGGTGCTTAGGCGGGAGGATGTTGAACAGCAGGCAGCAGAACTGGTCGACGATGTGCTCTACAAATGTCAGTATATGCTGCAGATGATGGATGCTAACGGGAGCAACCTTTCTCCGTTGGAGGCGGACGAATTTTCGCCCACCAACTCCCGGGGGAACATATTCGACGGATGGGGAAATTTGGAGTTGGACGGAAACGTGTCGTTTGCCGCGGTGGATGACGATAACGATGATGAGTGGTGGAAAGGATCGATGGAACCGTTCGAAGGCGAGGACAGTGGGTGGAATCGTGCTGGTAACGATCCATTCCAGGACGATCACACGTTTGATCTACTTCGTCAACAGTTGAGCCAACTGCTACCCCAGGGCAATGTAGGTTACTGCGTGGATCGTCAGTCAATGAAGGAAGAGATGAGAAATAGCTTCTAACACGAACTCTTATCTCGTTTGCTTTTTAGGAGTGTGGCGGGGGAGCTGCTCGCACCGAGAATGATCACGATCAGTAAGTGAAGTTGTTTGATAATGCTGTTTGCCCTAAATAATCATCGTATGCATTTTGATCTACTTTGCAGGGCTCTCGGTGGAAGTCCTAAAGCGTTTGACCAGGGCGGCATACACGATTACGAGCGGCCTGAACGAGAGACGGAGGAAAACGAAATCATCATCAACTACAACCGTTCACTGTCGCCCATTTTGGAGGAAAACGAAGACGAAATTAGCTTGCCACCGTCGATCAGTGTCGCACACTGCTCCAATATTGTGGAGAGTACGATAATCAGGTAACTGGTTTGTTTGCTTGCCCCTTCAAAAACAAATTTTCCTAATTGCTTGTGTTGTTGTCTGTAAATGTCTATCGCCATCGTGCAGCACCGAGGGTCCTGTGGTGTGCGAAGCAACCGAATCTGTGCCAGCCCTTGCCAGACGAAGCTCTCTCACTGCGTCGAACGATACGCTGTTCAACCTGGAAGACGTACTGGAGGATCGTTGCATGACACCACAGGACGATACATTCCCTGCGAGCAGCCATGCGTCGCCCCGGACGCTGCTGGTCGAGACCAGCGGAGACGCTAGTGGATTAGAAAAATTATACACCTTCTCATCACGACTCATGTCATCGGCGGCGGCATCTTCGCTCGGTGCCAACAGTTTAGATGACCATCTACTTCATCATCACCCACAACGGCATCACGTACTGCTTTCGTCCATCTGTCTGGATGACTTAAGCGTGGGTGATATTATGGAATCGCCACCACCACCGCCACCCCTACCATCCGCCCTCGCGGTCGGTGGTGGTGGGGGTGCCAACGGTGGCAACAGTGCTGGCGGATTACTCATGGCCGAAACCAAACAGGATCTTCCCTCATCGGCCTAGAAGTCTGTAGTGCTGAACTATTGGATCGCCGTACGGTTTTCGATGTCTTTATTTAGTAGATCTGAGCCTGAAGAAGTGGCGCATATTGTTGGAATTCGTGCTTATACAAAATGGGGTCCCAACCTCATTCCCTCGTGCATCCTCTTCTACTCTAGTACATGTCGCGTCCCCATTTCACAACGAAACAGTGTGCAACAAACGAAAAAAAGTTAGTTCTTTCAGCAAAAAGAACAATGCGTGACTCTGTGGAAGGCAAACTGTTAGTAGGTTTCTGTTGGCGTAATTGTTAAACATTCACACGACATATATGCTGTACATCACTCACACATCTGCAAGCACTGGTGTTGGTTCCCCACGCTGGCAACGAACTCTGGAAGCTACGCGTTGCGTTTACGTTATTAGAAGGATGTATCTTTGTGATCTGCCGCGGGTAACACTTAATGCAACTTAATAAGATCCTCGTTTCCCGCAACTGATCGGGATTTGTGAATATATATACGCGGTTGTTTAGTTAATTCTCGTATTACCTATTGAAGGACGGATTGAGACGGTAACGATCACTGTGCATGCACGTGCGTGGGATATGACACTCGTCGCATGCGGGAAAACTCAGTTGAACAGTTTTAGTTACTTATTAAAATAGTGTCAATTCTATCATGTACAACATAAGCATTCACTCAACACTTACCTTATGCGCGCATATATATGTATGTATGTATGATAAACTCTAACTACCCCCTTTCACCATTCGTTATTTATTCACAGTGTCATGTACCAAGCGATTTGAGTAATGAACCGTGATCACACATAACATGAAGATTAGATTATTTTCTTTCCGTTTTATTCCACGTGCATCCTTTATTCTTTCCCTGTAGAAGTGTACTCTGTGTGAGGTAGTAAAACAAAATGGAGAACGGTCCAAGCCTAATACGAATGTAACTTTTCCTTTTACACCGTAGGTACGGAAAGGTACAGAGTTTCCTGTAAGAAAAATAGAAAATGTGACAAAATAGATTGCCTAAGATTTGTAAACTATTAAACTAATTGATAATCGAATATCTCGGTGCTGTGGTATATGTTTGTTGAAGTGATCCGATTTTTTACTTTCTCTTTTAATTTTGCAATGACATAATGTGGAAGAAACGAGAAAATTGAGAGAAGCAAAAAAAAAATAATATAACGCAAATGCCTACTACACAATTATTCGCCGCACTGTAAAGCACGCGTGCTGTCGGAAATACGAAACCCGATGGCCGGTTTTTTATCCTTTCTGTTTTGCTTTTCCATCCCCTCCCAAAATCAAGAGACGCGCTGCGACCGTTCAAAACAAACCTTGCGGGGCGCGTGCAACTGTCATCGTCAGCTGACCGATGGAGGGGAAAACCAGGACGACTCGCGTGCGTCCGTCATCGGCTTTTGGTAAACAAACGCCACGCCGCGCGGTGGCCTGCAGGGGAAGTCTGCATCGGCGGACGCGGGTACGGAAGAGAGGGAGTGCCGGAAAGAGGAAATATCGATTTTTCACATCCAGCCTTCATTTTGGAACCTGAAATCAGCGCACTGACGGGCGCTGGTAGGGACGCCCTGGTGAAAAAAAGGTTTTTGTCCATTGTTCGGTGCGGTGTTTGCACGTTTTCGGTGGCGCTGTTTGTGATCAACTCAGCAAGGATTCTACCTCACACGTACGGTAGAAGATGGAGTTGTACGATTCAGCCCGCTATGGATCGGTGTTTAACAGCATTTTCCTCTCGACCGAAACGTCCGATACGAGCGACACGGCGGCAACGGCGAAAAAGGACACGAAATCGAAACTGCTGCTGGAACCCAACCTGGATCGGTACGAAATAGCGTCGAATGCGTCCCGTTTCGGTGTGTACCATGCTGTCCGGTCGATTGTGCTGGAACGGGAAACAACGGCACGGCCAACGATAGCCTCGATGCGCATAATCGATACGGCACTGGATGAACCGAAATCCATCGGCAGTGGACAATCCGGTGCGAATCAGCGTGTGCCGCAGATAGTGCTTGCGGGCTTGGACAGTCTGTACGGGATCATAGCGGAAACGCGCCAGAGTCAACCAAGGATCGCTACCAAAGCGCTACGTTCGCTGTACGACATACTGCAGGGTAAGCGTTGGTAGAACAACTCCAGGACTTTCTTTTGACTGACACCTCTTTTTTAGGTCAAGATCCCGAAGGAATGCGTCACGAGCCAGATGCCGTGTTTGGACCGCTGTTCGATCTACTGCTGGAACTGTCCACCATCAGTAGTGCTCCCACGGCGGCGAATGGCTCCTGGTCATCACTGGCCTGCTCGACACTACTTTCCCTTGCCATTGCGAAGGGCGATACGGGCCGCATAGTACGCTCGGTGGCCGCCATACTGATGAATTCGGTGTACGGGTCTACCAGCACTAGTGCCGCCGGTGGTTCCGTCCAGATGCCGCAAAGTGTCGCCAAGCTGCAGCGCACCATCTTCTCCATGGCGACGGGCCGGGCATCCATTGCGGATTACTTTCGGTGCGGTGTACCGCGCGGGAGTTTAATCGGTGAATTCCGGCTACCGCTGGAGTCTGCCGCCGTGCATGCGGTTGCATCCGATGGCAAATATTTGTATCTAGTCACGGCGAAGGGTTTGCTGAAGATTGGTTCCGGTTTCAATGGGACGCAGGAGGGTCTCATCTACGGTGCGGTCACGATAACCAATGCCAAGAACGAGTTGCCTGGATGGATCGGCTATTCGGGGGTATGGTGTGGGAATTTTGGAAATTGTAAGTGGTATTAATTTGCATTTTTTTCTTTCAGGGCAAGTTGTACTATGGTCGCATCAACAAGATGGCGGCCAATAATGGTTGGACGTTTCAGCTGTACGATCCCACAACGTTGACGGCCTTAGGGACGGTGCAGACGGCACCGATTCCCGCATTCCAACGTCGTTACGGTCAACTCTTCTCGGATGGTGATGCCATCTGTTGGTTGGGTGCGGTTTCCGACTCTGTGCGCGATTCGACCGATATGGACGATCAGGAGGAGGACATCCTTGTCGTGAAGCAGCTGTACCCACCGACGGTTAGCTCCAGTTCGGGCGGCTCCACACAGAACGACACTCGTCCGGAGTTGCGTTTAAAGTTAGCAAAAAACCGATACCATACGTACGGTTGGGCCGCCTTTGAAGAAGAACTGGTCGATAGTGGTGGATTTCAGCAAGCACCGGGTGGATTGGCTCCTCCTGTGCTGGAAAGTAACCCCACTGGTGCGGGAATACAGTCAATATCCTGTGGCAAGGAGTTTGGTTTGGTGCTGGTAGACGATGGCAAAGTGCTGTACTGGGGTCGTGGTACTGCGCTGGGTCTTAAAACATCCGCCAACGTGTCCGGTGCGATAGGATGTGTTATGAGTGCCCCGAAGGCAACCGTTTCGATGAAGCTGAATGAGCTGACGGCATTACCGAAGGGTATCACCTGCTTCCGGCAGGTTGCGGTCGGTCACGAGGCAAACCATGGGTTACTTTTAACCGGCGATGGAACGGTATACTTTACCGGCACGGCAAAGCGAGGTGAAGATGGTGAGCTGGCCAAAACTAATCGACGGCAACCGAAGGCAATCAAGCCGAAGCGATTAAACAAACTGGACGGACAAACGATCACGTTCGTGGCCTGTAACAATGGTGAGTGTAACGTCGCACACACATCACGGTGTTCCATTATTAGCTTTTAACTCTTTCCCTTTTTGTTTTGTTACGTCCTGCTAGGCACATCCGCCTTTGTGACCAAAGATGGCAAACTCATCATGTACGGTAAGGACACGAACTACTGTGAACCGAACGGTGTCGTTGGCGGTTTGACTGATGTAGTGATACGGAAGGTGGCCCTCGGGAAGGCCCATTGCGTAGCGGTGGATGCGCTGGGACAGCTTTACACCTTTGGGCTCAACAATAAGGGACAGTGTGGTCGAAAATTTCAGCGTGAACGCAATGGTAAGTAATGTGTAACAAGAAACAAGTCGTTTTTAGCTGTGATTTTTAAGCTCTTTTCACGTTTTTCATTTGTTTTTAGTGGATGAATTGATAACTACTACCAATACAAACAACCAGGCGAATGTAGGAACGTTAACGAACGGCACTGCAACGAATCAGGCTAATGCGTTGAATGGAACTAACGCCCCATGTAACGCTTGTCACGCAACGCCCTCAGTAGCACATGCCGAACCACCGACAGCTTCAAGCGCAAAGTGCGGTTGCGGTTGCGGATGTTGCTGTCACTGCGGTAACGCCGGTACGGGAAACAGCACCGGCGCTGCCAATCCCATCTCTTCCAACGACCCGGACACGCCGCGTATCGTACCGGTACCACCGCAGCGCGTCGATTTGCCCCATTCCGGAAACGATCCGAGACGTCCACCGATCGTTACACAGATCGCCTGTGGACAGCATCACTCGTTGGTGCTTACATCCGCGGGAGAAGTGTATAGCTTCGGTAGCAATCAGTACGGCCAGCTAGGAACGGGCGATCTCCAAGCACCGCCCGGCGGTAGACCACATCTAGTTCGCTTTCCGAACGGCGCTGGTACGGTGGTGTCTGTCGCTGCCGGTAGTAATCATTCCGTGGTGCTAACGAGCCGGGGCGCCGTTTACACGTTTGGCAATTATCACAAGGGACAGCTCGGTCGGGAGGCTCCGGGGGGTAGGCTGGACAGTGTAAGTGATGGAAACTTTTTCTGGCACTGCGGGCCGGTTGCGATCGATTCATTCGGTCCGGGAACGGGGCGCCGTGCATCATTCATCGCGGCGAGTGGCGATCAAACGTACATCAAGGTGGAGGAATCTCTTATCAATGGAGCAGCATTGGCAAAGTACAGTGTAACGGCGGACCGATCAACAATTTGTAAGTAACTTTCACTAGTAATAGTAGTAGTAGTAGAATGATGAACTGAGTGAGCGGTGAGCGCGAGGAAGATCAAAGCTCAAACGAGCGGTTGAGCGCGTTCTGTTGTGAGCGCTCTGAGCTCGCTTAATGATATCCTTTTCCCAAGACCCAATACTATCTACAATCAATATTTTTTATAAACATTGCGGAAAATAATGTTAATTACGATATTCCACAGTGCTCATTCCGAACAATCAGTCACATTTGGCCGGTTCAATAACGATCGATCGCCGTACCGGGCATTGCCGTGCGCATCGAATGAACCAGTTCGACGCACGTGTCGAACTGAACGCTTCGAACGTAAGCGTGAAGGAAGCGTATCGCAGAAATCGGTGGCATTTCTCATTCACACTCGATCCGTTGTTCAACGTGCTGTGGTGTTACGACGCGATCCGGAAGCGCATGCTGATCTTCAACCCGATTGCATCGGAACTGTATCGGCGCAAATCGCGCCGTAAACATCAACCGAATCAACACGCATACCAAACGGACTGTGAGAAGGGTGATCAATCGCGGTACGGAACACACGAGACACTTACCGTTCTAAGTCCGGAAATAGCACTTCCGCAGCGATGGAATGGCTGTGAAGTGCCACGGTTTCAGCTGGCGCTTAATCTGCTAGCCTGTTTGGATGTGCTGACCGAGGCTACGGAACGGTTGGGTGCAACCGGTCAGTGGCCACCGTTCGAACCATCGCTGGATGGATCGGCAACTGGTGGATCCTCATCTTCGCCGCTGGATGGTAATGTGAACGTGAATGCATCGGATTGGTTTACAGGATCACGAAGCGGTGGCGCTGGTAAGTAGTGCAACGAAACATCCTTAAACTCAGTTATACAAGAATCTTTTCGTTAAATTCCAGCAGCATTTGGTAGTGGCCGGCAGGTGAAACTTTGCGATCTTGCACCGGATGACGATCCGCAGGAGGAAGACGTTCCCGAGCATCGTTCAGTGCTGCTCACACCGACCTTCGGGTCTGGCAGCATTGACGAGGAAGTGCCCGCGATCCCGATGTTAAATCGTTGGAATATAGGCAATGCGGAAGTCGCTAGCAACGGATTTCCTGCCCCGAACGTCGTCAGCGAAAGCCGATTCCCGTTCCGGACGGGTCGTTCTAAGGGTCCTACCAACGGTGTTGCTGCAGGCAGTGTGCAATATCGTCGTAAGAAGACAGGTGCTGGTGGTGGAGCCGGTGGCACTGCTGGTGGCACTACCAACAGTCACACGCTCAGTAACTCCTGCACGGAGGATAGTGTGGTAGCGTTGTGTCCCATATCGCGAAGATTCGCAACAGGCATTAACCGTGAAACGTTCGAATCGCTAACGGCATTGTTGAGCTGGGCGTGGAACGCTTTCCGCAATCTTTCGGGCGAACAAAAGAAGGGTAGCGGTGGTGGGACGAAGACTTTTACCACCAACCCAATGACGACGAACAATGCGGGTCTGATTGGGGAAGCGAAGGTAAGTGTCATTAGCTGTTGAATTGTTGAGATTGTAATTTCATTCTCGTTTTATTAAGAGAGATTTGTGTATTTATAATCACAGAGCTTGAAAAGCGAAGAATCTTTATTGTTCCAGAACCGTTGTTTTTGTTATTCTGTACACAGACATCTAATGGCTCTATGTTTTTTTTTATTATATCCTTTTCTACAGCTCATCGTTCGACTCTCGTTCATCTGTAGAGTGTGTCTCCGATTGCTCCGTCGATACTTGAACGCGATCTATCATCCGACCGGATCTCGATCATCCGAGGATGATGCCGATGTCAACATTGACGATCAGTTGCGATCGGAGTTTGTAAATCCTTTCGGAACACCACATCAAGCCACCTGTTCACCGATGTCCTCTTCGACGGTTCATCCGATGGCATCTTCAATTACCGGAAATCATCAGTCGTTGGCAATGGCAGTGGTCGAAATACGCACACTGCTGATCGACATACTGGCCGATCGCGTTACACTGCCCGCAATGGAACGTTCCATGAGGCGACGAGTGTGCAAGGCAAAACGTGAAGTCCTCGCCGAATGTCACCGTACGTTTGTCCGCTGCTTTGACATATTTTACCCAACGCCTCCATTGAAATGGGAGGTACTGTGCAGGCGGTTGCTGCTGCTGCGTGAGACGGATTCGGGTGGAATGCTGCATGGTGGTGTAAAACCACACGTTGACCGTTACCGGTACAGCTACGGTTCCTCAAACAGTGCTACCGAGCGAACCACCGGCCGTCTGCTACTGAGTGCCATTTTAGCTGGACTTTGTCAGCCGTCCGTGAATCTTCGCGTTACCTTCTCGATACTGATATCGCCCTCGCAGTCTGCACCGGTTCCAACAGGTTCCGGCTCTAGTCGGCCACAGTCAACCGGCTCGGGCGCGCTGATGATCTCACGCAACCGTGACCTGTTGGCGAGTTTAATAGAGCAGATGACAAGTACGGTCGGTGTGTCGAATAGTGCCGACACTGGAGGCCAGTCTGGTGTGCCGCATCTGCCCGATTGGCATTTTCGCGATGTGCTGGAGCTGTTGCTGGAGCTCGTGTCGGATCCGGTGCGCAGGAAGCTGGACCGGATCGGACGGCATCGGCGTCGTGGCAGCAGTAGCAGTGGTAGTAGCAACAGCAACACCAGTAGTGCAAGCAGTTGTCGTAGTAGCGAAGGTGTCGACTACGATTACGAGCTGGATGATGACGAGACAACGGATTTGGCCGAAAACGGGGGCCACGATGGTGGAACGTTTGCTCGGGATGATTACGAGAACGAGCAGGCAGACGTCGGTAAAGGTTGGCCATTGTCCAGAGGGTATCGCAACGAATCGCTCACCGAAGGTGACAGTGATGGTGAGGAAGACGATAGCGATCAGGACGAGAGTCAGGATGACGATCAAAACCAGGAACGGCTGCTGATCCGCAACGGTTGTCGTCTGTTGGCCAAGCTGCTGTCGGAAATTATTCACCACGGATGTGATCCGGTAGATCGGGACCGGGGTGATCGCGGTGATCCGGAGGAAGCGACTCAGCAACCGACGACGGATCTGATGGTACCACCGTTGCCACCGATGGGTGGCAGCAATCGGCTGTTCAGTACAGGCAGTCGCTTTGGAAAGGTTGATCTCGGCAAGACGTGGAATACGGGGAACTTTGGACCTGATGCGATCGCCTTTACCGTTGATCGTTCGGGCATATCAATTGTTGGCGCATGTGTAAGTAGAAGCTTTAGGGTGAAAGTTTGCCGGGTGTTGATTTACGAGATGGAACTCTTTTTCACCTGCAGGTATATTCCGGATCGGGAAGCTACGAGTATCAGTTGGAACTGCTTTACGATAGTCATCACTCGACCCATTCACACACCTACTCCCATTCGCATCGTTGGGAAGTGTTGGAATCGATCGTTGGATCGTACGATCAAACGGCCGTAAGACAACACATGGCCGAACTGCGCTTCAATCGAGCCGTGCTACTGAAGGAAAACCATCGTTACGCACTGCGTCTATGCAGCCAGGGTGCGAGAACTCTTTCCGGAGATTGCGGCCAATCGTCGCTTCGTGGTCCATGCGGCACAGTAACATTCCGCTTCTATCCGTGCGATTTGAGCTTCAACGGTACGACACCGTCCCGTGGTCAAATACCGGCCATCCTGTACTACTGCACTCCAGCTGGAGGTTCTTCCGGGTTTCCGCATGGTGGGATGAACATCGGGAGTGGTCGCGAATTGGGCAACTGTCGAACACAGGCGCGTGATCTTGCGCTGGAAGTAGCAAGAGCTATTGTAGGCCGGTGTCGCGAGCTGCTCACTGTGGCACATGAGCTTGCACTGTGGACTTCCGCTTCGCCGGGAATGCGTGCACCATCTTCGTCGGAAACATCGTCCACGCCCTCCTCTTCTGCATCGTCCGGAGTGGTTGGTATTGGTGGTGCTGGTGGTGTGATCGGGGCTGGAGGTGCCGGTGGCGTTGTAGGTGGCGGTGTAGCCATTGACTCAGAGCATAACATAACACCGATCGAGGAACATTTGGACGTAGGTTCTACCGGGTTGGTCGGTGTGATCTCTTCGAATGCGGCAGCTACGACCATTGAACGGACGAGACGGACGATCGGTAAAGTGCTCCCGAAAGGACTGCTGGAAACGCTGCGTGGAAACAGTGGTAATGCTGGATCAGGAATTTCCGCTGGCACTCCGTATGATCCATACGAAATTGATTCCGCCTCGGAGGCAACGGTCGGTGGAATAGTGAGTGGTGGTAGTGCCGGAGGTGGAGGTAGCGGAGGAGCCAGTGGAAGTGCCGCGGGGAGTGGTGTTGGAATGTCGGCGGCCAATGGCAATGAAATGGAGCTGCCGGCTGGCGCTGCCATGGTGCTAGCGGTTCCAATTCGCAAACGCACCGTGTGGGATCTGTTTCGATCGCGCACCACACGATCACCGTCGGTGGTGAACTGTCTGTTTCGGTATTTGCTTCCGCTAACGCTGGCCCAGCTGGAACGCTGCATTCGAATGGACTTGAAGGTATCCGTAGAGGTACTGTCCATGGTGCAGGATATTCTTCCACCCATAACGGCGCTGAACGAACTGCGTCGTCAAAGGCATGTCAGCAAGTGCTTCACTCACATGACGAACAGTGGCGTGAATGCGACAACGACGATCACCTCGTCGGCTACCAGCATGAACACGACCAGCCCACACTACTGCATCTTGGAAAGTGATCATCCGTATAAAACGGCAAGCCTTACCGCGTACCGTGTACGATTTCCGGCGACAGTGCGCTGGATGTGTCTTACCTTCGATGCGCAGTGCGGTACGGTCCAGGAAGAGGATCGCGTCAAGGTGAAAATTCCCAATCGGCGCGGTGATCGTGGCAATACCGGCAGTGAAAAGGACGCTTTGGATGATTGGTGCACGGTACGGATGTATAATACACCCTCCCGCTGGGGTTATGGTGGTCCGGGCCGGGCCATGGTGTTGCCTGGGCGAGAGGTAGAGATTTCCCTCGAGTCCTGTTCGACGTACGTCAACGAACCCAAACAGCAGTCGTACGGATTCAAATGTCTGGTGATTGGATATGAAAATGCCGATCAGGTCCCGGCAGGTGAACACGTTGACGCGCATCATGCTATTGTGGAAGGTGCTAGTGGAACGGCCGGAGGGACTCTGATCGCTCTGGAGCATGAGCTGGCACATCTCGGCGGCCGCTGCGCACGTAATCTGCTGAGGAAGGAGTTGCGCTTTGACGATGATCCAGACGACAGACTCACCGAACCAGAGGCAGCCACACTGGAACGATACGGAACTACACTGCTTGCCAAGGGACTGATGGTACCCGACGCCATGTTGGCTATTCGCAACGCTCTCGACTGCCATCTTCCGGTGCTGTGAGTATACTTGATTTTATAAGCTTAGTTTTTGGTAGTTTCACATTTGTGCTGTGTCCTTAATTCGATATGTTACCTTATGATGTACATCGCCTTCGTCTAAGTAGCTTAATAGCTTAACTCGTAGTTCTAGTAGTTCTAGTAGATCTAGACTATCCTCGACAACACTTCTTTGATTATCCAAGGTTGTCGGCATACGCAGTCTAAGAAGTCTTACATTACCGCGCATATTCAAACTATCCGGGCAATACTCTTATATCACTTGTTTGGATGAGTGTCATAGCTCTTAAAAATCCGTCTTCAGTGTACCGACCGTTTCGAGCTTCAGCAGTATCTGTGTTTCACGATAGGTTCTCGGGACGGGTTGCACTAAGTTTTGCTCCAGCAGCATCATCCGCTGTTTCTTACGATAGTGTCTCCAGCACAGGAGACCACCAATGATGGCACCGAGTATGGTGACTCCCAGCAGGGTAGCCAACACGATCACCAACACCATATCTGGTCCTTCCGAATCACAACCCTCCCGGGCGCGAAATTGTTCTACGGAGATGTACGATTCTGGGTCATCGCGTGATGTCGTTGCGAACGGTTGCAGGAAATAGATTTCTGGCCACGCTGGGAATGATATGTTGGTGCTTTCGCATGTCGCAAGCTGAGCGATACGGAACCCTTCCAGACTGACGGTGAAATTACGTGGAAAGATGAAGAAAGTGTGCGCATCGTTGGTGGAGGTAAATGTGTCGATGCGATTGCGCTCGAGCAGAATGTTCGGTTGTGCATTCCATGCGGAGTCGTTCGATATCCTCACTCCTGCAATGGAGATCGTTAAAGAGGGAGATTGTGTTTAAACATTCGTATTGGTTCCGGGGGGGAACATACCTCTAAAAAGATTAGACGATAGCAGACCGAAGGTGTTGTCGATCACTCGTATGCGATTTTTAATTTCCAACTGGAAAGCCTCGTCCGCTATAGACTCGTTGAAACTATTTCTTTGCAGTAGCAATTCATCAGCACCTGAAAGAGTCAAATGGTGGTCAGAGTACGAACTCACCAGTGTGACCAGTAGTGTGCTACTTACTGCTCTCTGTAATAGCGGCAGGATGAATGGTTTGCAGAAAGGTGGAGTCTCTTATCTGTATCGCATTGCTAACGATGAGTCCTTGCCAGGCTTGGGAGGACCAAGTCCCGGTCATGGTTACATTTTGAAGATGTAACTGCTCCATCTGAGCTCGCTTGAAAGCGTGTCTGGCGAATTGCCCAATCACGGTGTCGGAGAAGATGAACTGCTGGAAGCGTGTACTGATTGCTAGCGATCGAATTATCCCCACCTGAGAACCACTGAACAGCACGGAACGCAACGCCGCACCGTGGAAAACATTTGCCGGAAGTTCGTCTAACTGGCAGCGCTCAATGCTGAGTGTGATTGGTCCGAATACTGGATGCGGATCGTTTGGATTGACGATCTGTTGTCCACTGGCAGGACTGCCACTCTCAAACGCAAACGACTCCAGCGTCAACTGTTCGATGTTGACGAACCGTATCGTTCTTGGCAAGAAACCGGCGCGGATCGCACGGAACGTACCGGCCGGTACGAGCAGTTGCTCGCAATTTACGATCAGAATATCGGTGGCCACGGTGGTTGCCCCGAACGGTGGCAGGATAAAGGCAGCGTTCCGCAAGTTGGGCTGATGACGCAACAGAAAGCATGATTCATAAAGACGTGAACCAACACGCGGCCGAGATGTGGTGTGGGCACCATAACCGCTGAGTATGTTCGTTTTTTTTTGACACCTCAGCAAAATAAAGCTGATGAAGGTTAAACATAACTTACCCGTTGTTCGCCGTACTCGTTACCGCGCCGCACACGGACACTGTCGTGACAGTCACAGCGCAGCACACGTTCCCCTGTCCTGCCGTGAAATGAACCCCAATCGCTTCCACTTGTTTGGGCCCACTGTGAATTATCGATTCGCTCACATTGCAGCGGTTGGTGTACGATTTCTTCCAGCTGCTCCTGTTCGCCCAACACGCACGCCGATCGGATGGCGATCAGCATTATCAACAACACTATGCGACACCGAACACGATCCATTGTGTGGGGTTAAACAAACACACGTCCAGGCGCGTTCTGCGCACCATTCACAGTGTGGCGGTGTGTTGAAAGTGCTGGCTGAAATAGCTGAAGGTATTTCTTTCTGAACAGCCGACGCCGAGCGAGTAGATGTTTATGATTACGCCGTTCCGAATGGTACACTGCAGCCGTAAGGGGGCTACACTTGGCACACAAACACAGAAAAGCGCTCCTGCTCGCGGTTTGGTGCGTATCTCGTTTGTACAGTACGAGGTCTTACGATAAGATAACGTGCAAACAACGACACGGTGCAGCGCGTTATCGCGTGATACCTGTTAGAATCATATCGCACCAGTATGATTCACTAATAATGCTGTGCAAAACTGTGTGTGTGGGTGTATGTGTGTGTGAAGGGTGATAAGATTTGGTTTAGATTTGTGAAAAACATGAGATGGTTTTATTGCCGTTGTTGCTCATTGCTGTCGTCTGCAAGGGTCATATCTTCGATGCGAACCGTTTGCATGCTACTGCCGGAATGTTCCGACCGGTTACCATCGGTCCCGTCCGGTTGATCTTCACCACTGTCCGATGGTAGTGTTGCTGGTGGTGGTGGTGGTGTTGTATTACCCCTGTGGGGCCGTTTTAGTTGTTTCATCGATATCGCGTAGGTTGGGCCGGTGCTACCGTCCCCACCGTCCGCTGGACGAAGCATCGTTTTACGCTCCGCTTCACCATCAATTTCATCCTCGTCCTCATCATCATTGTCCTCCTCACTAGGCGCCTTCCACGGTACGTTCCCGGGCGGTCGACGTAGCAGAATAACATCCGGCAGGTTCCCTTCCGTCGCACTCGGGTTCCGTTGCATCGTAGCATCTCCGATCGCGTACGGACTGATGAGATTCCGATTGTCTGGGCGACAGAGAACATAAATGGGATTAGATCGAGCCAAAATACATCCCTCATCCCGCACACTTACCACCATTTCGCTGCAACAACAGCTGATCATGCAGCACGGGTTCGGAGTAAATGCCCTCGGGGACAACGGTCATTCCACCGTGATCTAACGGTGCTGCATAGTCACCCAGCAATCCGACGTTCTGGGTTCCAGTGCCCCCGAACATCGGTGTGCGATTTAGTTGCAGCTCATCGTAGATGTGTCCCAGCTCATCATTGGTGTCGCTGTTTGGCCGTACGCTTTCGACCAGTTCCGGGGGCGGCGGCCCAAGCTGCTGGAGAAGTACGAAATTCAGCGCAACGATTTCAGCGCAACTGATTTCGTGACGCTTCAGACTATCGAGGATGGTTCCGATTAGTCGCACCTTGACCTGCTCCTCAATACCGTTCGGTGACGGGGCTAGTAGCTGCTGCATTGGAGTGTTTATTTCACTCCAAATTTTGTGATCGTACGATTGTTTGATCCAACCGAGCGCATTTGCAATGATGCGCCGATCGGAGGCTGTGAATGAACTTCGAGTAAGCGACGCCGAACGTATTGTGACCGGTCCGGCAAGTGATGATTGTGTTGTCATGGTTTGACGCGCTGGGTTTACTCTACGCCGATAGAAGCAAACGGTGAACAGTATAAGCACGGTTATAGCAAGAGCTGCGAGAGCTATCCATATCCACAGCATCTTATCCAGCAGGAAGCCATCATCGTCCTCGTTGGCTAGCGAATCTATCTTAGCGAACGGTATTAGCGGTGGAGGTTTGCGATTTCCCTCCTCACCGCTAGTATACGATGAGCACTTTTTTGAACCTTCCTTTTGGCAAAACTCCGCCAGGAAATACTGGACATTTACCTGTCCCAAGCCACCGGTGGTCGTATCGTTCGATGGCGCTTCGCTACGATTAAAGCAATACCGTAAGCTTTCCTCAACCTGACATGAAGCGCTTGCAGTGATCGTGGATAGCAACTTATCACGATGCGCAACCGGACCAACCAACTCCCTTAGCCAACTGTCGTACGTACAGCCGCACTCACGGCCGAAATGGATGGCGTTGATATGGCAACTCTGTCCGAAGGTAAAACTATCCGGCAGCGCATTGGTGATGGTGTTGTTTCCAAAGTAGCAATGAGCTTTCGTCTTATCCACACCGTCCCGGCTGCGATCCCGCAGCAAGATGCCATTAAATTCACCAAACGAATTCCCCGTTATCGTTACGTTCTGCCAATCTTTCGGGTGTAGCCATTCCTTCCCGGTGCGTATCACGTGGTTCCCCGTGACGATCGTAAAAATACTTGTGAAGGTAAAGGCTTCTGCAGCAATTTCATTGATCCTGCAACAAGATGCAACGGTGAACAATTAGATAATTAGAATCGATGAGGCTTACAAAGGCTTTTTATCGCTCGATTTACTTACGTGTTACTCTCTAGCAGTAAATTCTTTAAACCACTCCCATTCACAAACTGTTTCTCGATACGGTGAATGTAGCAGTTGCGGAAAATGAACGAATCGCTAAGCAATCGCTCGGTGACGGCCCGTTGTCGCAGGCTCGTTAGGCGACACCGGACAAACTCTATATGCTCCACCTCGTTTGCATCGAACGCGTGCGTTACTATCTCACTAATGTTGCACTCATTAAAACTTAACAGCCGAAAGGAAGCACCAAGCTTCGGAAGACTCTCGATAGTGGTACGATAAATTTGGATCTGCAAATTGCATGGAGGAAAGAAGAATTAATTAACATCGGGGTGACATTATGAGCTTGAAAAAGGGAGAATATTTGGGAGAATGATCTAATCTAGGTCTGATTCATGGTTCTGAAAAAATGAACTGAATGAATGAATCTAAATTTCTATTCCAAAGTTTTAAGGCAAAATTAATTATTTGTCAAACTACCATTTCGGTTAAGGTTACCACTGCGCTGAAGAATGAATCTCTTAATGGTGGATTCCTGATTTAAATTACTCCTCCTTAAGGATTAAGGATTAAGGATTTAAATTACTCCTCCTTAAGGAGCATATGGACGAATCTTCTTAAAAGATTCAATAAGCACAAAACTAATCCTATTACCTATTACAAGTTCTAGTAAATTGTGTAAAGATTAGCTGGTACTTCAAGTCAATCCGTTGTTGACGTTGTTCTGAGAAAGAACCTATGATAACTACTGTACCGATGCTGACATACCCTGGACGATGTAGAACCACCGAAAGCGTTCGGTTCAATGTGAAGATTGCTGACGTCCTGGATGAACACTTCCGCCTCGTCCACCGATAGGAACTCAGTCTTAAGCAGCACATCTTTCACGCGCGTGATGTTTAGCAGATGCGCTCCTGTAAAGCAAGCAAGAAAATAAATCAGAACGATCGTGCGGTGGTGTGGGCAAACGGTTGCCCTAGCCAATTGGCGCTAGATAAAGCGAACCGCGTGATATCTTACTGCATGAGATATTTCTGTGCAGCACCAGCCGGCCAACGTTTGCAACCAAGATCTCCGGAAACTGGCCATTATTGTTGCACAGCGCACCTTCGTGAAATTGTACGGACGTGTCGGACGATCCGGTCCGTGACTCACTGCCATCGATTGACAGATGGTTGATGTTGTTTTGCTTGAAAAACTCCCTGCGTATGTTGAGCTGGCCACCGGCGATCAGCTTTATGTTGAGCGCGGTAGCACTCGCAGGCAGAAGAAGCTTTTCGTCGAGCACGAAAGACCCAGCATCCGTCCAGTTGCTGTTGGTGCTGTCGAACAAACAGTCAACGGTGGCGAAGTTTTGGTTCGTACAAGTACATAGGTAGGAACAGACGGACGGTACACCGGCGACCGCGGTATACTGAAGGACGGTTGCTATCGCTACTATCAGCATCCAAACTGCGCCAACAGACCAACACGTCTCCATATCGCTTGTTTTTGTAAACTAGATTTGATCACTGATGGCACCGTTTGACCGATCGATCGTCTGCTGTTTTGTGTCACATTTTGCACGATGGAGCGCACTGCGGGTATAGGTTGGTTGAGTTGTATTGCAAAGGCGTCTCAAGATCGCCTAATCGCGTATTCACGCCGTGCGGGAGATGCGAAAGATTAGCTTTCCGTGTGCCGATGAATCATGCAGCAGACGAGTGCGATCATTGGCCAACGATTTTAAGCGATAATAGCTGGACGTTGTGTTTTCTTTTTGTGGAGAGGCAATCTGGGAGAGTGTTTGCGTGTTTGTCCAAACACTCCTTTTTCAAAAAGTCGTAAAAATTAACAATACAAATAAACGGACGGCATTCCGCGATGTGTTGGACTTTCTGGCCACTGCTCAACAACACTACACTGCTAATGTTGAGATTTCATTCCGCCATTACGCAGCATTCACTTTACACTATAATTATGCACCGCTTTTCATTAAAAAACACACACTCAAGCGAAACGATTCTCGGCCCTAAAATTCGATTCAGCTTAATTGTGGTGGCATGCTGCGATTTGACCGTCGCTTGCTTGGTAAACCACCTATCACTTTACAACCAATTAACATCTAATCACACTGTTTTGCTGGCCCAGCATCCAATCAACCATGAGCAATGGGAAAAGTGACACAAAACAGGTTCTGCACAGTTCTACTTCCCGCTGGGTTTCACACTAGCCCTTCCGTTCCGATCTGTTTCACTCGTGTGCGAACGGCTGCTGCGTATCTAGCAGCCTCTGACATTTTCTCACACGCGCGCACCGAACACCAAAACAAAACCGTACTGGTCTAGCGAGAGCAAGAAAAAACAAAACATTAAGATGATGATGAATGTCAATGTGTTGCAATCGACCGCGAGAGAGAGAGGGTGAAAAAGTGCGTGCGTGTTCCTTGCCCGGACGGCAATGGAAGCTGGAGATTCAATCCGTGCACGCACAATAATGGTCACTTTATCGCACTAAACGGTGGTTCACTTTGGCAGGTGCATCAGTGCAGGCGATCAGTCATGTACGAACGCGTTTGAAGGGTAGAAGTGCGTTACGATGAATGGGCCAGACGAAGAGGCCGCACCCACTCCACTACAGAACGGGTACGTGCGTAGTGGTGCAGTGTGCGTTGCGTACTGCCGCAGTAGCACTTGCGATGATCGACGGTGCACCCTCGTGCACACACACACTGTGCCACACTGTGTGTGTATACCATCCCCGAGCCAAACAAAGGAGATGGTGTTGCGTGCGCAGATTGCTCGTGCGTATGGAGGGGTGAGAATGCGCACTATGGATCCAGCGTGGTCGTAATTTTATATTAAAGAATTAAATGCATAATATTATAAAATAATAAACGATCGCGTCTTTGTGTCACCTCGATGAAAATGATTTAATAAAAATGATCTTTGTGCTTTACAGCGAAAAGAACTACGAAAAACAGTTCCTGCGTGACTTCATATACGTCGCGGCAGGATCGCCAGGGGCACGTTTGGCCGCCTGGTTGCAGCCCGAATCCCGGCTGGATCCTAGCCGGTGTGAGATAAAAATTATTTCACCCCAAACACCACCACTCCGAGCGGGTTGGCCATCACACTTTCGGCTGGAAACTCGCGATCAGTACGGGGAAGAGATTTTCGTGCCCGGCATAAAGGTAAGTAAGGGATTGTGAAAATTATATTGAACATTTTTTGATCGACTTTTTTTGAAACCTTATTGGAATGTAAAATATAATTTCTCATTTTCCAGATTGAAGTAAAGGCATCCCTTCGACGTGATACATCAGTTAACGCAATCACACCGAAAGTGTCGCCCGGAACACCGACCACCGCCACGCCACCGTCCGTACCGTACGAGCCGACGTACAAAGAGAAGGAAAAGAGCTGCCTACAGGCAATCAGCGCCATGCGCCCGTATCACGGCTATTCGTTCGAGGAGTTGCGACTGTACGCGGCGAACGTAAGCAGCGCCAGCATCACCACTGCCGCGACCACAGAAATCTTGACGGCCAATGATTTGGGTAAAAATAAGTACGGCTTCGTGTGGACGCCGATGGTTGCGGGTGCGTACGAACTCACGCTCCAGATCGACGGCGTACCGGTGGTGGTGGAGGACGAAGAGGAAATTTACCGCCTGGAGGTAATTGACGCTGGTGGTGGTGGTGGTGGTGGGGGAGGAGGTACCGGCGGTGGTGGTGGCACGTGTGCCGGCGGAAGCGGTGCATCCGGTGGACTGCCCAAGATGCACTGCGGCGAGAAGGGTATGGCGGGCGGTGGACAAGGCCTGAAGAAGGTGCACCCACCGACGAAGTTGCGTAAATTCTTGGCCAAGAATTCGGCCGGCTTACGCGTGCGTCTGCATCCGACATTACAATCAGAGCAGATCGGTGTGGTACGACCGAATGGGATCGTGGCTTACGGTGATGAGGTACGTTTCGTCCATCAAATTAAATGCTGAATAACTTCTCCATAGATTAGTTAATTCCGCTCCTATTACGATTTGTTAAAAAATTCATTTAGGATCTTTAGTTCATTTTGCAAAGAATCGGCCTATAGTTAGCCTATGAGTTATCAATAATCCTTAACTTTACAGCTCGAAAACGATGACGGCGTTTGGGTGCGTTTGACTGCGGAGTCTATACGTGAGCACTGTCCGGCATCTTGGTTCCCGGTTGAGGCATGGTGTTTACAGTACAACCAACATTTGGGGAAAACGCTTCTCCATCCAATTGTGGACACTTGCTCGACGAAGGTACTGCTGGAGCATACTACTGCCAAGGAGGAACCCTTGGTTGCCGACACGGTTGAGGACATTGAGGCAGACGATTGTGAGGGTGACGGTGAAGAGAACGAAAACACCATCAACTATGGAGATTTCCGTAAAGCCGCAACCGCTGCACTGTCCGAGGTTGTTGGTGGAGGAGCCAAGGCACTGCAGAAGTGGTTCCATCGATCTGGGACTGAGGGTTCGTTTATGGACGAAACCACTGGGCAAACCAAATCACCGCATCATCCTTCAGCTGGTCCTACTCAGCAACAGCAGCAGCAGCAGCAGCAGCAACAACAGCCTAATGTTCCTCATGGACAGACGCAGCAGCAAGATTTGCAGCAGCAATCGTTTCACCAACATCTTCCAAAGCGTGCTCTTTCGCCATCCGTTGCGGAAACGCTACGGGCCGTGTTTGCGGCATTCTTGTGGCACGAAGGGCTTGTGCACGATGCGATGGCCTGTGCCTCTTTCCTGAAGTTTCATCCAACTATTTCGAAGACGGCAGGAATTGGAATTGGTGGCGCACCGATTGGGCTAGGCAATCAGGCGGGCGAGTTACCAATTCCTGCTGTACTAACCCGCGAACAGAAGGTACTCCAGCGTCACTCGGTGGAGTTCTCAAATGCCACGCTAGACGCACTGGAGCGTAGCGGCAATCGGTGCATTATGAACCGTAGACATCGGGGGATCGGTGCGGGATTCGTTGCCCTCGACGGGGGAGGACCTTCGTCAGCGATCGTAACAAATCCAGTTCCTCCGGTAGCGTTGCGTTGCTTGGTCCATCTTTGGGATCAGTTGGGTTCGAACTTTGTGCAGCTTGTCGAGACGAACTCAAACGACAAGCGGAATGATGATGGTCATGGAGGGAAAGAGTGTGGTCCACTGCCAGCACCAATATCGAATGCGGGAACTGCCATCCCACCTGCTAGTGGTGGTTCGATAGCGGCTAGTAAGAGTGGACTAACGCTAGCTGCAACGACAACCGGAACGGCGACTACTGGAACAACGACGGCTCCACCTAATGGTGGATCAGCTCCGGACGGTAGTTACTGTGAGCTTTGTCGTACGATACTACACTCAATTCCCGTAACGTATCACATGCGACTAGCCCACCCGGGTTGTGGGCGTCCTGCAGGTGGCCAAGGCTACAATTCCAACGGAGTGTATTGCGAAGGTTGGGCCGGAGATTGTGGAGACGGCGGACATGGTGTCTCGAGTTGGTATCTACTGTGTGAAGGATGTCGGAAACGATACGAAGGAACCACACCGGTACCACTTCCCGCCGGTCCCCAGGCAGCTCTGTCGGCAGCTGCGGACCGAAGAAATGAACCGCCCCGGTCGACACTACCTTCTGAGCTGTTTGCAATGATGAAGGAAAATGCCTTCTTTCTGCTGGATCTTGCTCCGGTAGAGTCGTCCGCCTGCAGTGCCAGCACAACGGGCAACAGTGAAGCATCTCTGACTGAGGTAACGGACGCATCGGAATGGCCAGCGCCTCCGGATCGGCCGGCTTGTCTGGGGACATTTGTCGACTCTGAATCGTCACATCAGACAGCGGCCCGTTATCCGAACGATGGTGCTCCGGGAAGCTTTCTGCCACTGTCGGGTGGAAAGTTCCATCGTAGTGTGTCGATGGGCCAGGGAGCTGGACCGTCGGTGGTACTGCGACGTCGCCAGCGTCGTGAAGATGAGTGCTCTGATGCGAATCTTTTGAACCATCCATCAGAGAATCTGCGCAGATTAGTTCCGTTGGATGTTGGTGTGCCCATCGGTGGAGGCGTTGCAGGAGAAACGAGCAGTAATGGTACCCACGCCGGTCTACTTGGACGACCAGCAATGGTGTTCATTTTGGAGCGTCACAATCTGGAACGTTTGCGTCGATTGTTGATAAGGCAGTTGCGACGTTCGCTCTGCCACCGGTACAGTCTGCAAGGGTTTAACTGGCTGCTGCGACAACTCACCGAACCGATCGGACTGCACGATGTTATGTGGTGGTTTGTGTCAGCTCTCACCACCACCGATCTGGATGTCGATCCTAGCGATGCAGATTCTGAGCTCGGTCTAGAACACCCCGCATCCAGTTGCGAAGGTCATTTGGGACGTGGAATTTCGCGGGCACTTCACGCCTTCCTATCAACTGTGTCCGAGTTGACGCTACACTTTCCACTTGGATCGCCTCTACAGCGCATGGCAGTGCAGTGTTTCGGTTTGCGGTTTGTACCATCCGACCATCAGTTTTTGCATCGTGTGAATGTTTTTGGCAACATTTCGCGCATCCTCTCGAAATCGGAGGAAGAAGAGGAACGAGCGCTGGAGACACAGTCAGTGCGTGATCACCTGCTAGGCGTTACCGACGAGGCACCGATCGAAGTAACGCTATTTCAAGATGTTACCGATCTGTACGAGGTAATTGGCGTGAAGTTAAAAATGTAATATCACGAAACTGAAGTATGAATTTCGCTTTCAGCTTACTGTTTCGTCTCGTCCAGCACTCGCTCAGGCATTGCTTGATAACTCTACGGAAACATTTTGGGAAAGTGATGAAGAGGATCGTGGCAAACCAAAGACGATCGAGCTTATTCCGGGTGGTCGAGCAGGCTCTTCGGTACCGGGAGCTGGTTGTCAGTTATCACTGATTGCTGTGCATGTGGACAACAGTCGAGATGTAGCGGTACGTTTGAAGACTACTTAACAAAATTACATATTCGGGAGATATAGAGATTTGTAAAGCTAATTTCATTCCATCATTTCAGTGCAAAGTGACATCGCTCTTGCTTTACGGAGGATCGCATTTAAACAGTGTGACAGGCACAGGTGAACTATCATTACTACGCACAATCGAGATCGATCCGGCTGCCTGTGCTTGGCAAACGGTTCCAATATCTGCAGGTGGATCTTCGAGTACTCCAACAAATGGCCATTACCGTCTCGAAATTCGAGGCCCCGATGCAACGTTGCGTATCCGCCAGGTGAAGCTTTATGGAACTCGATCAGGCAACCCTGCAGCGTCGTCGGTTCCAAGTGCATCTTCGCTTCCTACACCGCGCCAGGTTCAGTCGCGTCTGTGTGAGCAGGAAACACTTCGCGTGTTCCGTCTGCTGACTGGTCAGGTGTTTGGCAAGCTGCTGGAGGAAACTTCTACACTTATCGGGAATTCTGGCAATGGAGTTAGTAACGGTAGTGGCGCTAACGTCAATAGTGGTTCAGGTGAAGTTTGCAGTACAGAACTCTCTCCGCTTCCATCGCTGTCGGAATCCATACACGATCTTCGTGAGCATGCAGTGGGCATTCTGTTTAGCCGACGCAAGCTCAGCCATCTGCAGAAGCAAATAATTGTGCACGTGGTGCAGGCAATTGAACGCGAAACGGTGAAGGCACGAGATGCGTGGGAACTGCTGCTAAATGGAGAGGTCAACATTCCTACAACATACAACGATGCCTACTGCTTCGAGATGCTTAGTATGGTAAGTGAGGAGTTTTGCCTGCTCAACGATAAGCCTCAATTAACAATTAACACTCGACTCTATCTTCCTCGAAGGTCCTGGCCCTTTCCGGAAGCTCTGTTGGACGTACATATCTTTCGCAACAGCATCATCTGCTCAAGGATTTGCTGTCACTTGCACACACGGGAAGTGACCGTGTCCAGCGTCAAGTGACGGCTCTCATTCGTCGTATACTACCGGAGCTTCCATCAGACAACGTTCCTCACAACACTGCGGACAGCAGCGTTCCTAATCAACATTCCGTGGATACTGACTCCGAAGCCTTACTAGACGTGCTGCTAGCGTTAATAGCAAAATCACTACAGGTGCAGGTGAAAGTAAAGAATGGATCGAACGGACAGCACCAGCAACCGTCCCAACAGAGCGTTCCACCCTCCTCACTTGCTACCACTGTCGTCAGTTTGGCAACCGTAACATCCTCCTCGTCGCAGATCCTTACCACGGGCACTGGAAGCGTTAGTCGACTGCAGCGCCATCGTTGGTATCTGCGAGGTTCAATCGCAGCCAAACAGGCGGAAAGTATTATTGCGCTAGTGCGTGACATGGCCAGTGGTAAGCTATCTGAACGGTGGGCAACGGCATGCCGTTCAGCTGTAGCTAGTTGTCTGCTGAATGTGACCCAACTGGAAGAGGAGTATCGTCGTAGTGCGGATACGTGTATCTGTACCGCCACCCTGTGGTTAGCGTTAGCAGCACTCTGTGTAATTGATCGAGAACAGATAGATAGGTACGTTTTGTATTCAATTTGTATCATGCTATAATTTATAGCATCTAGTATCTGACATGACGATTAAATGTTTATTTGATAATTTTTTGTTACAGACTGTCTTCCAACCAATGGCATCGACAATCGGAATCAAACAGACCACTGTGTAGCAACCATGACGATGAGGTTACATATGCCGTCCTCAACTGTGCCCTGTGTGGTTCACTGTGTGCTGATTGTGACCGTGTATTGCATCTTAATCGGCGCACCAGAAACCATCATCGAGCGGTAAGTTGGAAGTCTTCTTGCTAGCGATCGCACGCCTTCTTAATATTCGTTTTTTCGGTTTCAGGTTTGCAAAGAGGAACAGGACGCGATCCGTGTGGAATTGCACGAAAGCTGTGGGCGCGCCAAACTGTACTGGTTATGGGCGGTGGTCGATTCGCGCACGCTCAAGGGCATGCTCGAGTTTCGTGGGCACGATCCGAGCGCAGGCTGCAGCACCGTACCGGTCACGGCCACCGGTGTGGGCGTGTGCCGTTTCTGTGGTGCTACGGGTAGCAGCGGTCTGCTGGCACTGGGCAACATCTGTCCCGATGCCCAGTGCCAGGAGTACGGTGCGGTGTCCTGCACCAAGGTGCATCCGCGCTGTGGGCACGCGTGCGGTGGCATTATCAACGAAGGTCAATGCTTACCGTGCCTGGTGCCGAACTGCCAGTCCGAGGGAGATTCGGGTCAGTACGGGGCGGGTATGCAGCCCCGTCTGACCCAGGACGGTGAGGACATGTGCATGATCTGCTTCACGGAAACACTCGGTACGGCACCGTCCATACAGCTGCGCTGCGGTCACGTGTTTCACTTCCATTGCTGCAAAACCGTACTAATGCGCCGCTGGAACGGTCCGCGGATAAGCTTTGGCTTTGCCCAGTGCCCCATCTGTAAGGTTGACATTGAGCATCCGTCGTTGGAACCGTTTTTGGCACCAATCGTCGCTTTGCGGCAGGATGTCAAACGAAAGGCGCTGATGAGGTAAGTGTTTTGTTTTGCTGGTGTTGATTGCTTTCTTATTCTCATGGATGAAATTTATTTTACTTTAGGTTGGAATACGAAGGATTAGCTAAAGCGGTAACCGCCGATGGAACAGACCCTACACGTTACGCAATGGAGCGATACGCATACTATGTTTGCAGCCAGTGTGGAAAGGTAAAATAGGAAGGGTTTTGAGTCATTTTCTGCATGTACCTGTTGCTATAATATTGTAATCCTCCACCGCAGGCTTACTACGGAGGTGAAGCACGTTGCGATGCCGAGCTGGGTGAAAACTTCAACCCTCAGGAACTGGTGTGTGGTGGTTGCAGCGATGTATCGAAGGCAAAGATGTGTCCCAAGCACGGTATGGACTTTCTCGAGTATAAATGCCGGTACTGCTGCTCGGTGGCAGTATTTTTCTGCTTCGGCACAACCCACTTCTGCGACACGTGCCATGACGATTTTCAGCGTTTGACGAATCTACCGAAGGGAAAGTTACCGCGCTGTCCGGCCGGTCCCAAAGCCACACAGCTGACCGGCGAAGAATGTCCTCTACACGTCGTACACCCGCCCACGGGTGAAGAGTTTGCATTGGGTTGTGGAATTTGTCGTAATGCGCAAACGTTCTGAACCAACTCGCGCTCCGGATCGGTAAAGGTATGTGCTTAAGTGAACAACATGTTGACGACCAAATTACCATATTGCTACTGCACTGCATCATGATACTGTACTCTATTTGGCTACAAAGTCTAATGGACTAATATTTAGGTAAACAACCAAATAACGAACCCAAACGGGTTTAGCTAGGATACTGAGCGGTTAAGAACTGGCGAAAAATTCAAAATTGACCGGTAAGCATCGTAAGTAAAAGCATTTTATAAAAACTAACCCTAAAATGAATCTTGATTCTACCAAAAGTTTGATAATTTATAGATTTAATTTAAGTGAAAGATTACGTAAACAGGTGATTTCCTAACTGCCGCATTCCTTTCTCGCTAGTTCGTTCAGTTTGTATTAGTGTCGTATGGTGTGTTACGAAACTTAAGAGGCTAAATTATTGCTTAATTTAATAACCTAAAACATTCACCGATGTAACGAATGACCAGAGATCTGCAAATACTCGTAAAGACCGTTCCTTACCAAAGAATCTGTCTAGTCAATTTTAAGTTATCTAGTTATTTACACACTGTAGTGACCTCAAAGGGTCGTAGATAAAATCCATCCACACAAATTTGAATTAATCAAACAATCTCTCTTGCTTAAGACATTCCATATGTGTGTATTATGCAAAGATTATACTGATCATTATTATACATTAATTACGATCCTGATGATATTGGAAAAAAGATACGATTATTTCAATAAAAACAAATTTGCTAGTCAATTGTGCTAATCCTGATGTACTTGAGGCTGTTTTTTTCTCAATAATATCTTGTGGTGCGTTATTTCACAGCTGTACGATCGTATTCGTGGTATGTATTTGTGTCCTAATTAATTGTATCACATTGTTGATTATTACACCAATCGGTTAGGCACACTTATACATCAAATTACTAACAGGCTTACAATGTCCTCTTACTATATCTACAATTTATACAATATCATATCGTGTGTTTTATATAATACAAATATAAACTTTTCAATCGCATTCGTTCGTTCTTTTAGGTAAAACACAGCATGGCATTAAGTTAAGACAATCTACACCCCGTTCTTCGTGGCTTCCATACGGTTAATGGTCATGATCGTGATCGTCACCTCCTCCGTGACTATGACTATGGCTGTGTCCGGCTGGAAGAAATGAAACAGAATATTTGTGTAAGTAAAATTGGGTACACACAGTTTAATCGATTGTCATCGGTAAGTCATTAAAGATAAGCCCAAATGGTGGTGGATTTGATTGCGCCTCATTGACGCGATCCGGAGAATGTGGGTTACAATGTTACTGATGGGCCGTTGTTGGTGAATTCTTCGAAACCAAAGAATGTCTTGAATGAACGGAGACTGATTATTGAACCGTTGCTGCCAGTCTGTATACGGTTGACTTATCTTATCGCAACCGATCGGTATGGGAGCTATTTGATGGGACTGTTTGAAATTATTAATGATATTAACGAGGCGCACAAAGGCGATCACTTTGTACCAGCACTCCTGCTGCCCCTGTCGATGATAGCGGTAGAGTGTGTTCGGTAATCGCCGTTATTTCGTTATATTGTTTTAACGGGCGTGAATGATAACGGAATCGTTAGGGGATCGCATGGTTTGCACTCCGTTTCCTGTTCTCATCCTTAGGTACCACGTTACTTAACGGCTGGAAAAGTTGTTGTCAAGTCGATAACGCTGGACAACGGGTCGGTGTTGGTTTGTTGGGTAGCGCCCTTAACCCACTGGGTAACGATTTCAAAATAGGGCCAGCTATGCTTAGAAGACCGTAGTTTCAATTACTAGGCTTCGATAAGTTCATTCCATCCGTTATCAATATCTTCACGAAAAAAGGGGCCATATAACGGAGGTGATAACGGCTCATGCTTCCTATTGATTGAGCACTGTGATTATCCTTTGGGCTAATGTGGATGGAGGGCACTGTAACAAAGTAAGCCCTCATACATTGGAAGTTGATCTGAAAATCACAGCTGGAATATAGGTAGATCTAATAGTAGCGGATCAATCCCTACGGAGACTCTGGTCGGAATGATTGCTAGGTGCCCCTGATTTGGAATAGATTGAGGAGAGTATCGATTTTCCAAACTTTTACTATTAAAAATCACATACTCTTTCCTACATAACAATCTTCTTCGGAGGTCACCTTACATTGTGAGGCTCTAGGCTTCCGACCTACTCCGCCCACCGTTCATCCACTGAGGTCTAATGATTGTGTGCAATTAAGTAACTGATCACTTGATGACTTTATTTACATGCCGACACTCAAGTGAAGTGCACTCGATCTTAACAAGTTATAGGAAGGCAAGGCGGGGGTTTCATACAAGGCAGATTGTTTTGAACTAAAACTTAAACTTTACCTAACACCATGGAGAGAGACGTCGATGGACCTTTTAAGCCGGCCAATTAATTGATCAAGTGAAGGTCCACTAATGGTGGATTGAACAATTAATGCACATTATATGGGCCGGCTTTGGGTGAATCTCACTCACGACAGGTGAATCAATCAATCTTAATCGAACGTGCACAATCGTGTGCAGTTTCATCGTGACTAATGGGCATCTTCGTTTAAATGAGCATCTTTATTGTGCAATCTCTAACAGAATAAATAAATACAAATAATAGACCGTTTTACGTGGATTCGGGTCGGTGCAAGAGTGCTAAATGTTGCTAATTGCATTAAAGATAAGCAAATTGGTATACAAAAAACCACCCCCACCCCAAAAAAGTGGAAGTCATTCTTTTTCAACCATAAATTCATCAGACAAACGTGATAGCACTATTGTCTGACGAACGTTTAATGAATTCCTCAAGAATTTCTGCTCTGCCGTAGGAAATATTTATCATATTTGAGCAAGTGTTTTCGTAGTCTGTTTGTTTTCGACTCGCTATGAAAAAAGCACCCCTCGAAAGAAGCACACTGTGAGCCTAAATAGTAGAAAATTGATGCACAGTTGTGTTTGTTCCACTTGGAACCGTGACGAACAGACAAACAAAAGGCCATTACTATTAGCAAACGAGTTCCAGTAAAAGCTAAAATACCAAAATAACGAACTAAAAATTGTTCTTTCCTTCCTCGATCGGCAACGCCACGCTCAATGGACGGCACAGTAAACTCATCACTGGCAATTAAGGTACAAATTGTTGCAAATACCACACTCGAATAAAACACTCCAACATCCGCCGGAATTAAGTCTTCGGTTGAGGTTTAATTCAGTACGACACCGCGTTCTTCCCAGCCGGTTGATGACGCGCGTTTGATTATTCAATGTACGGGCTACGCTACACATATATATATTAGGGTATTCCCACTAATACGCCAACCCCTACTCACTTGCGGCCTTGATGCCAAGCAGCAGACCAAACCCGGCCAGCACGGCCAAGAACTGCCACAGTCCGTTCGTGGGCGACACCGAATGCTGATGATCGTGCCCTTGCTGTCCATCGTTATCACCGCCACCGCCACCCCCGTGACTGTGGCCGGCATCTTTCGCCAGAATCTCGAAGAAGATCACGTAGATCAGCGTGCCGCTGGCCAGACCCTGCAGTATCACCGACACGACCTCGATCGTTTGGTTCGTGTCGGAACTGACGGAGCTGAGCGCGATCCCGATGCCGATACCGAGCGGGCTGACCACCGAGTAGACGAATATGTACGCGACGGCAATGCGGAACTGTACGGCCGCTACCAGCAGCTCGAATGCAACACAGAAGGCGATCACGAACTTGTGCGAGGCGACGGCCCCGAACAGTAACCACACGGCTGATGGGGACCGTTCCAGTCCGACTGCCAACCCTTCGAATAGTTCGTGAATGGAGAGGGCAAGCACAATCAGCAGTCCGCGGAGTGGTCCGTTCGCGTTGGACGCTGCTGGTGCCGGGACATCGATCGGTACTGCGGTCGGAGTTCCATCGATATCGGACACCGGGTAGACGGCGGTAATGTTACCGGCATGTGAATGTCCATGCGCTAGCTCATGTTTGGAGTGAGCCTCGTAGTTCATTCCACCGGCCGCACTCTTTTTGGCTTTGGCAGCACGGGCATTTGCCGAACGGCGATGCATCCACCAGTGCACCAGCTCCTCGATGAGATAGATCATGAAGAACCCGCTCGTCAGCAGGAATTCACCGAGCGGAAAGGGTAGATCGTCCGGTTCGGGCAGTGCACCGGTTTCGACCAACTCGGTGATCGAGTGGTTAATCTCTGGCAGCAGATGCAGAAAGGTGGTACTGAGCAGGGCACCACCGCCGAACGATAGCAGCAGCCGGATCAGGAACAAATGTGTGCCACCGGACGGGGAGGATGGATTCAGATTAAACCAGCGCACCAACTTGAACGGTACCAGGCCGCACACCATGCTGACACTGAACAGTACCACCATCGAGGTCACTTTGGCTATCGTTGGCGAATCTTCATCGTCGTGATCGGCATGCTCGTTGCCATCTTGGAAGGGGTTCAGCGTAAGCGTTCCGTTTGCACCGACGGACGCTAGTGTTTCGGCCAAGCGCTCTGTTGTCGTCGTTAGAACGTCCATCCTTCGACGGTTTGTTTATCCAGCTATCTTGCCTCTGATTCTGATGCCTATTCTCCCGGTGGTTGTTATGTCCGCTGTATGGCGGGCGCCGAGTGCGCTGCGTAGCAAATGTTTTATTGATACTTAATGTTAACACCTTCCTGGTGATTTTGATCTTTCTTTTCGTCTGTCTGGTTTTGGGTTTTATCGGACGCGCCCCCTTCGTCTCGCTTTACTGTGGATCACTCTCACTATTCCTGTCGAATTCGTACGTTCGTTCCACCGTTAGCACCTTTAATGTTTTTCACCTTGCCCTCATCACCCTCACTGGCCACCGTTACCGTCGCATACGTGTGCCTGTCAACAACCGCTTGCTAACGAACGGAAACGGACAAACACCTAACTTGATGGCGAATCTAACGCGTACTAGCTGTCGCTCCGGTACCGTCGGAGATCTATACCTGTATGTTACCTGGACAACCCTATGCTACCCCTGCAGTAACACGCCGTTATCGCACCAATGCTTTAGTTCTCTTCGCAGAGTCCCGCTCTATTTGTACCTGTTGCAATCGACCCTGGATGTCTCTTTCGTACTGTTTCTCTCGATCCAGATCTCTCTATTTCTAGCGCCCTTTTTTTAGAATGGTGTACGCCTGACATTCACACCATCAGAGCACCTGCATTTTGCTCGTTATCGAACTCGCACGTAACTAAGGGGGTAACTAAGGCCGCGTGTCACTGGATTGCTTCGTATGCTCCCTTTGCTCAGCTACTGCGATGGATGCTGGATGCTCGGGGCGTCGCCTCCTTGTTTGAACACAGCCAGATTATCCAAGGAACACACTACGCCGATGCGACTACTAGATGTACGCATCCAGGATCGGTCCTCTGCATGTCGTGTCCAGCAGAGGCGAAGAAAGCGAATAGTCGAAGACGCTGTCCACGGAGGAATTATTATAGATAATAGAATTATCTTCCCCTTTGCTGATGGTCCACGGTAAATGACTGGGCATGATAGAGATCGCTCGTACGTGCACGACCTACGCTGGTACACACACCGATCGTATCGTATCGTTTCCACACACAGAGCGCCTTGTCGCGTGCTGCAGTGGGGTGAATTTTGTGCGTGCCGAGATATAGCGCGTAATCTTCACCACAAAGTCCGTGTAGTTTACCACCAATAAAGGAGTTTATTGAGCTGTTACCGAAGATATAGGATAGTAGGGTTTATGTACTAGAGAGTAATTTATTTATTATTATTTATTTCATTCATACTATTAAACTAATAATCCCGAGATGCTGAAATACGCGTAACTAAACGTGCCACGCTGAAAAGAAGTCACCTCTTATTACAGTGGAAGGTTGTAATAAATAATAATCTTACGAACTTCCATCATCGTGTAGAGCGTACTGAAGAAACGTAACGAGTCGTAACGCACGGTGTCGTGCGGATTGCCTACATTGCGTGATGTTGTTTTCCGATGACAAACCAATAGGTGCAGGGCCACGAGAGTTGACAAAATACTGACAAATTTGTCAAGTGACAAAATCAGCTGGTCAACTGCAAAAAACCACTATACCGTTGCCGCGCACACAATTGCTTTCAGATATCCGATATCAGGAGGGCACGTTTTTCAAGAGGTGACATCTGCAGCGTGGAATAAATTTGCCCATCCCTTTTGCATTGCATACTATCAAACCCGTGAGAGCGATCGCTAGTGTAAGGAAGATGGATGAAACGGAAAGTACCCTTCATCTCGCTCAAACTTTCCGTCGGCTGGTACGAAATTCCATACAAAACCAACTGTTTTCAGATTGCCGATACCAGGAAAGCATCCACGGAATAGGTAGCACCTAGTACAGCAATTTTGCTCAAAAACTACCGAAAGGTATGCAATTTTTAAACACTAACTTTCCCGTTTTTCGTGAAAAATTTCTTCGAAAACTACCAGTTTTCGAATGTATTGTACCAGGAGAGCATCCACGGAAGAGGTAGCACCGAATACAGCAATTTGGCGCGAAAACCACCGCAAAATCGCTTCAAAAGCTACCAGTTTCCGACTGTAAAGTACTAGGAGAGCATCCGCGGAAGAGGTAGCACCTAGTACAGCAATTTGGCGCGAAAACCACCGCAAAATCGCTTCAAAAGATACCAGTTTCCGCCTGTAAAGTACCAGGAGAGCATTCACGGAAGAGGTAGCACCTAGTACAGCAATTTGGCGCGAAAACCACCGCAAAATCGCTTCAAAAGCTACCAGTTTCCGACTGTAAAGTACCAGGAGCGCATCCACGGAAGAGGTAGCACCGAATACAGCAATTTGGCGCGAAAACCACCGCAAAATCGCTTCAAAAGCTACCAGTTTCCGACTGTAAAGTACCAGGAGAGCATCCACGGAAGAGGTAGTACCTGGTACAGCAATTTGGCGCGAAAACCACCGCAAAATCGCTTCAAAAGCTACCAGTTTCCGACTGTAAAGTACCAGGAGCGCATCCACGGAAGAGGTAGCACCTAGTACAGCAATTTGGCGCGAAAACCACCGCAAAATCGCTTCAAAAGCTACCAGTTTCCGACTGTAAAGTACCAGGAGATCATCCACGGAAGAGGTAGCACCTAGTACAGCAATTTGGCGCGAAAACCACCGCAAAATCGCTTCAAAAGCTACCAGTTTCCGACTGTAAAGTACCAGGAGCGCATCCGCGGAAGAGGTAGCACCTGGTACAGCAATTTGGCGCGAAAACCACCGCAAAATCGCTTCAAAAGCTACCAGTTTCCGTCTGTAAAGTACCAGGAGCGCATCCACGGAAGAGGTAGCACCTAGTACAGCAATTTGGCGCGAAAACCACCGCAAAATCGCTTCAAAAGCTACCAGTTTCCGACTGTAAAGTACCAGGAGCGCATCCGCGGAAGAGGTAGCACCTGGTACAGCAATTTGGCGCGAAAACCACCGCAAAATCGCTTCAAAAGCTACCAGTTTCCGACTGTAAAGTACCAGGAGAGCATCCGCGGAAGAGGTAGCACCTAGTACAGCAATTTGGCGCGAAAACCACCGCAAAATCGCTTCAAAAGCTACCAGTTTCCGACTGTAAAGTACCAGGAGCGCATCCACGGAAGAGGTAGCACCTGGTACAGCAATTTGGCGCGAAAACCACCGCAAAATCGCTTCAAAAGCTACCAGTTTCCGACTGTAAAGTACCAGGAGCGCATCCGCGGAAGAGGTAGCACCTGGTACAGCAATTTGGCGCGAAAACCACCGCAAAATCGCTTCAAAAGCTACCAGTTTCCGTCTGTAAAGTACCAGGAGAGCATCCACGGCAGAGGTAGCACCTGGTACAGCAATTTGGCGCGAAAACCACCGCAAAATCGCTTCAAAAGCTACCAGTTTCCGACTGTAAAGTACCAGGAGATCATCCACGGAAGAGGTAGCACCTAGTACAGCAATTTGGCGCGAAAACCACCGCAAAATCGCTTCAAAAGCTACCAGTTTCCGACTGTAAAGTACCAGGAGAGCATCCACGGAAGAGGTAACACCTAGTACAGCAATTTGACGCGAAAACCACCGTAAAATCGCTTCAAAAGCTACCAGTTTCCGATTGTAAAGTACCAGGAAAGCATCCACGGAAGAGATAGCACCTAGTACAGCAATTTGGCGCGAAAACCACCGCAAAATCGCTTCGAAAGCTACCAGTTTCCGACTGTAAAGTACCAGGAGAGCATCCACGGAAGAGATAGCACCTAGTACAGCAATTTGGCGCGAAAACCACCGCAAAATTGCTTCAAAAGCTACCAGTTTCCGACTGTAAAGTACCAGGAGCGCATCCGCGGAAGAGGTAGCACCTGGTACAGCAATTTGGCGCGAAAACCACCGCAAAATCGCTTCAAAAGCTACCAGTTTCCGACTGTAAAGTACCAGGAGAGCATCCACGGAAGAGGTAGCACCTAGTACAGCAATTTGGCGCGAAAACCACCGAAAAACTGCTTCGAAAACTACCAGTTTCCGAATGTAAAGAGCCAGGAGAGCATCTACGGAAGAGGTAGCACCGAATACAGCAATTTGGCGCGAAAACCAGCGCATATTCGCTTCAAAAGCTACCAGTTTCCGACTGTAAAGTACCAGGAGAGCATTCACGGAAGAGGTAGCACCTAGTACAGCAATTTGGCGCGAAAACCACCGCAAAATCGCTTCAAAAGCTACCAGTTTCCGACTGTAAAGTACCAGGAGAGCATCCACGGAAGAGATAGCACCTAGTACAGCAATTTGGCGCGAAAACCACCGCAAAATCGCTTCAAAAGCTACCAGTTTCCGACTGTAAAGTACCAGGAGAGCATCCGCGGAAGAGGTAGCACCTAGTACAGCAATTTGGCGCGAAAACCACCGCAAAATCGCTTCAAAAGATACCAGTTTCCGACTGTAAAGTACCAGGAGAGCATCCACGGAAGAGGTAGCACCGAATACAGCAATTTGGCGCGAAAACCACCGCAAAATCGCTTCAAAAGCTACCAGTTTCCGACTGTAAAGTACCAGGAGAGCATCCACGGAAGAGGTAGCACCTAGTACAGCAATTTGGCGCGAAAACCACCGCAAAATCGCTTCAAAAGCTGCCAGTTTCCGAATGTAAAGTACCAGGAGAGCATCCACGGAAGAGGTAGCACCTAGTACAGCAATTTGGCGCGAAAACCACCGTAAAATCGCTTCAAAAGCTACCAGTTTCCGACTGTAAAGTACCAGGAGAGCTTCCACGGAAGAGGTAGCACCTAGTACAGCAATTTGGCGCGAAAACCACCGAAAAATCGCTTCAAAAGCTACCAGTTTCCGACTGTAAAGAACCAGGAGAGCATCCACGGAAGAGGTAGCACCTAGTACAGCAATTTGGCGCGAAAACCACCGCAAAATCGCTTCAAAAGCTACCAGTTTCCGACTGTAAAGTACCAGGAGAGCATCCACGGAAGAAGTAGCACCTGGTACAGCAATTTGGCGCGAAAACCACCGAAAAACTGCTTCGAAAACTACCAGTTTTCGAATGTAAAGTACCAGGAGAGCATCCACGGAAGAGGTAGCACCTAGTACAGCAATTTGGCGCGAAAACCACCGAAAAACTGCTTCAAAAGCTGCCAGTTTCCGCCTGTAAAGTACCAGGAGAGCATCCACGGAAGAGGTAGCACCTAGTACAGCAATTTGGCGCGAAAACCACCGCAAAATCGCTTCAAAAGCTACCAGTTTCCGCCTGTAAAGTACCAGGAGAGCATCCACGGAAGAGGTAGCATCTAGTACAGCAATTTGGCGCGAAAACCACCGGAAAATCGCTTCAAAAGCTACCAGTTTCCGAATGTAAAGTACCAGGAGAGCATCCACGGAAGAGGTAGCACCTAGTACAGCAATTTAGCGCGAAAACCACCGCAAAATCGCTTCAAAAGCTACCAGTTTCCGACTGTAAAGTACCAGGAGAGCATCCACGGAAGAGGTAGCACCTAGTACAGCAATTTGGCGCGAAAACCACCGCAAAATCGCTTCAAAAGCTACCAGTTTCCGACTGTAAAGTACCAGGAGAGCATCCACGGAAGAGGTAGCACCTGGTACAGCAATTTGGCGCGAAAACCACCGCAAAATCGCTGCCAAAGCTACCAGTTTCCGACTGTAAAGTACCAGGAGAGCATCCACGGAAGAGGTAGCACCTAGTACAGCAATTTGGCGCGAAAACCACCGCAAAATCGCTTCAAAAGCTACCAGTTTCCGACTGTAAAGTACCAGGAGAGCATCCACGGAAGAGGTAGCACCTGGTACAGCAATTTGACGCGAAAACCACCGCAAAATCGCTTCAAAAGCTACCAGTTTCCGAATGTAAAGTACCAGGAGAGCATCCACGGAAGAGGTAGCACCTAGTACAGCAATTTGGCGCGAAAACCACCGCAAAATCGCTTCAAAAGCTACCAGTTTCCGACTGTAAAGTACCAGGAGAGCATCCACGGAAGAGGTAGCACCTAGTACAGCAACTTGGCGCGAAAACCACCGCAAAATCGCTCCAAAAGCTACCAGTTTCCGACTGTAAAGTACCAGGAGAGCATCCGCGGAAGAGGTAGCACCTAGTACAGCAATTTGGCGCGAAAACCACCGCAAAATCGCTTCAAAAGCTACCAGTTTCCGACTGTAAAGTACCAGGAGCGCATCCACGGAAGAGGTAGCACCTAGTTCAGCAATTTGGCGCGAAAACCACCGCAAAATTGCTTCAAAAGCTACCAGTTTCCGAATGTAAAGTACCAGGAGAGCATCCACGGAAGAGGTAGCACCTAGTACAGCAATTTGGTGCGAAAACCACCGCAAAATCGCTTCAATAGCTACCAGTTTCCGACTGTAAAGTACCAGGATAGCATCCACGGAAGAGGTAGCACCTAGTACAGCAATTTGGCGCGAAAACCACCGAAAAATCGCTTCAAAAGCTACCAGTTTCCGACTGTAAAGTACCAGGAGAGCTTCCACGGAAGAGGTAGCACCTAGTACAGCAATTTGGCGCGAAAACCACCGAAAAATCGCTTCAAAAGCTGCCAGTTTCCGAATGTAAAGTACCAGGAGAGCATCCACGGAAGAGGTAGCATCTAGTACAGCAATTTGGCGCGAAAACCACCGTAAAATCGCTTCAAAAGCTACCTGTTTCCGACTGTAAAGTACCAGGAGAGCATCCGCGGAAGAGGTAGCACCTGGTACAGCAATTTGGCGCGAAAACCATCGTAAAATCGCTTCAAAAGCTACCAGTTTCCGACTGTAAAGTACCAGGAGAGCATCCACGGAAGAGGTAGCACCGAATACAGCAATTTGGCGCGAAAACCACCGCAAAATCGCTTCAAAAGCTACCAGTTTCCGACTGTAAAGTACCAGGAGAGCATCCACGAAAGAGGTAGCACCTAGTACAGCAATTTGGCGCGAAAACCACCGCAAAATCGCTTCAAAAGCTACCAGTTTCCGAATGTAAAGTACCAGGAGAGCATCCACGGAAGAGGTAGCACCTAGTACAGCAATTTGGCGCGAAAACCACCGTAAAATCGCTTCAAAAGCTACCAGTTTCCGACTGTAAAGTACCAGGAGAGCTTCCACGGAAGAGGTAGCACCTAGTACAGCAATTTGGCGCGAAAACCACCGAAAAATCGCTTCAAAAGCTACCAGTTTCCGACTGTAAAGAACCAGGAGAGCATCCACGGAAGAGGTAGCACCTAGTACAGCAAGTTGGCGCGAAAACCACCGCAAAATCGCTTCAAAAGCTACCAGTTTCCGACTGTAAAGTACCAGGAGAGCATCCACGGAAGAAGTAGCACCTGGTACAGCAATTTGGCGCGAAAACCACCGAAAAACTGCTTCGAAAACTACCAGTTTTCGAATGTAAAGTACCAGGAGAGCATCCACGGAAGAGGTAGCACCTAGTACAGCAATTTGGCGCGAAAACCACCGAAAAACTGCTTCAAAAGCTGCCAGTTTCCGCCTGTAAAGTACCAGGAGAGCATCCACGGAAGAGGTAGCACCTAGTACAGCAATTTGGCGCGAAAACCACCGCAAAATCGCTTCAAAAGCTACCAGTTTCCGCCTGTAAAGTACCAGGAGAGCATCCACGGAAGAGGTAGCATCTAGTACAGCAATTTGGCGCGAAAACCACCGGAAAATCGCTTCAAAAGCTACCAGTTTCCGAATGTAAAGTACCAGGAGAGCATCCACGGAAGAGGTAGCACCTAGTACAGCAATTTGGCGCGAAAACCACCGCAAAATCGCTTCAAAAGCTACCAGTTTCCGACTGTAAAGTACCAGGAGAGCATCCACGGAAGAGGTAGCACCTAGTACAGCAATTTGGCGCGAAAACCACCGAAAAACTGCTTCGAAAACTACCAGTTTTCGAATGTAAAGTACCAGGAGAGCATCCACGGAAGAGGTAGCACCTCGTACAGCAATTTGGCGCGAAAACCACCGAAAAACTGCTTCAAAAGCTGCCAGTTTCCGCCTGTAAAGTACCAGGAGAGCATCCACGGAAGAGGTAGCACCTAGTACAGCAATTTGGCGCGAAAACCACCGCAAAATCGCTTCAAAAGCTACCAGTTTCCGCCTGTAAAGTACCAGGAGAGCATCCACGGAAGAGGTAGCATCTAGTACAGCAATTTGGCGCGAAAACCACCGGAAAATCGCTTCTAAAGCTACCAGTTTCCGAATGTAAAGTACCAGGAGAGCATCCACGGAAGAGGTAGCACCTAGTACAGCAATTTGGCGCGAAAACCACCGCAAAATCGCTTCAAAAGCTACCAGTTTCCGACTGTAAAGTACCAGGAGAGCTTCCACGGAAGAGGTAGCACCTAGTACAGCAATTTGGCGCGAAAACCACCGAAAAATCGCTTCAAAAGCTGCCAGTTTCCGAATGTAAAGTACCAGGAGAGCATCCACGGAAGAGGTAGCATCTAGTACAGCAATTTGGCGCGAAAACCACCGTAAAATCGCTTCAAAAGCTACCTGTTTCCGACTGTAAAGTACCAGGAGAGCATCCGCGGAAGAGGTAGCACCTGGTACAGCAATTTGGCGCGAAAACCATCGTAAAATCGCTTCAAAAGCTACCAGTTTCCGACTGTAAAGTACCAGGAGAGCATCCACGGAAGAGGTAGCACCGAATACAGCAATTTGGCGCGAAAACCACCGCAAAATCGCTTCAAAAGCTACCAGTTTCCGACTGTAAAGTACCAGGAGAGCATCCACGAAAGAGGTAGCACCTAGTACAGCAATTTGGCGCGAAAACCACCGCAAAATCGCTTCAAAAGCTACCAGTTTCCGAATGTAAAGTACCAGGAGCGCATCCACGGAAGAGGTAGCACCTAGTACAGCAATTTGGCGCGAAAACCACCGTAAAATCGCTTCAAAAGCTACCAGTTTCCGACTGTAAAGTACCAGGAGAGCTTCCACGGAAGAGGTAGCACCTAGTACAGCAATTTGGCGCGAAAACCACCGCAAAATCGCTTCAAAAGCTACCAGTTTCCGACTGTAAAGTACCAGGAGAGCATCCACGGAAGAAGTAGCACCTGGTACAGCAATTTGGCGCGAAAACCACCGAAAAACTGCTTCGAAAACTACCAGTTTTCGAATGTAAAGTACCAGGAGAGCATCCACGGAAGAGGTAGCACCTAGTACAGCAATTTGGCGCGAAAACCACCGAAAAACTGCTTCAAAAGCTGCCAGTTTCCGCCTGTAAAGTACCAGGAGAGCATCCACGGAAGAGGTAGCACCTAGTACAGCAATTTGGCGCGAAAACCACCGAAAAACTGCTTCAAAAGCTGCCAGTTTCCGCCTGTAAAGTACCAGGAGAGCATCCACGGAAGAGGTAGCACCTAGTACAGCAATTTGGCGCGAAAACCACCGCAAAATCGCTTCAAAAGCTACCAGTTTCCGCCTGTAAAGTACCAGGAGAGCATCCACGGAAGAGGTAGCATCTAGAACAGCAATTTGGCGCGAAAACCACCGGAAAATCGCTTCTAAAGCTACCAGTTTCCGAATGTAAAGTACCAGGAGAGCATCCACGGAAGAGGTAGCACCTAGTACAGCAATTTGGCGCGAAAACCACCGCAAAATCGCTTCAAAAGCTACCAGTTTCCGACTGTAAAGTACCAGGAGAGCATCCACGGAAGAGGTAGCACCTAGTACAGCAATTTGGCGCGAAAACCACCGCAAAATCGCTTCAAAAGCTACCAGTTTCTGAATGTAAAGTACCAGGAAAGCATCCACGGAAGAGGTAGCACCTAGTACAGCAATTTGGCGTGAAAACCACCGCAAAATCGCTTCAAAAGCTACCAGTTTCCGACTGTAAAGTACCAGGAGAGCATCCGCGGAAGAGGTAGCACCTAGTACAGCAATTTGGCGCGAAAACCACCGCAAAATCGCTTCAAAAGCTACCAGTTTCCGACTGTAAAGTACCAGGAGAGCATCCACGGAAGAGGTAGCACCTAGTACAGCAATTTGGCGCGAAAACCACCGCAAAATCGCTTCAAAAGCTACCAGTTTCCGACTGTAAAGTACCAGGAGAGCATCCACGGAAGAGGTAGCACCTGGTACAGCAATTTGACGCGAAAACCACCGCAAAATCGCTTCAAAAGCTACCAGTTTCCGACTGTAAAGTACCAGGAGAGCATCCACGGAAGAGGTAGCACCTAGTACAGCAATTTGGCGCGAAAACCACCGCAAAATCGCTTCAAAAGCTACCAGTTTCCGACTGTAAAGTACCAGGAGAGCATCCACGGAAGAGGTAGCACCTAGTACAGCAATTTGGCGCGAAAACCACCGCAAAATCGCTTCAAAAGCTACCAGTTTCCGACTGTAAAGTACCAGGAGAGCATCCACGGAAGAGGTAGCACCTAGTACAGCAATTTGGCGCGAAAACCACCGCAAAATCGCTTCAAAAGCTACCAGTTTCTGAATGTAAAGTACCAGGAGAGCATCCACGGAAGAGGTAGCACCTAGTACAGCAATTTGGCGCGAAAACCACCGCAAAATCGCTTCAAAAGCTACCAGTTTCCGACTGTAAAGTACCAGGAGAGCATCCACGGAAGAGGTAGCACCTAGTACAGCAATTTGGCGCGAAAACCACCGCAAAATCGCTTCAAAAGCTACCAGTTTCTGAATGTAAAGTACCAGGAGAGCATCCACGGAAGAGGTAGCACCTAGTATAGAAATTTGGCGCGAAAACCACCGCAAAATCGCTTCAAAAGCTACCAGTTTCCAAATGTAAAGTACCAGGAGAGCATCCACGGTAGAAGGTACGGAAGAGGTAGCCCCTAGTACAGCAATTTGGCGCGAAAACCACCGCAAAATCGCTTCAAAAGCTACCAGTTTCCGCCTGTAAAGTACCAGGAGAGCATCCACGGAAGAGGTAGCACCTAGTACAGCAATTTGGCGCGAAAACCACCGCAAAACCGCTTCAAAAGCTTCCCTAACTTTCCCGTTTTTCGTGAAAAATTTCTTCGAAAACTACCCGTTTTCGAATGTATAATACCAAGAGAGCATCCACGGAGGAGGTAGCTCCTGGTACTGCGCCGGAAGGTATGCAATCAACTTACAATGCAATACGCGGAAAGGTATGCAATGTGTAAACACTAGCTTTCCATACAAACCAGCTGTTTTCAGATTTCCGATACCAGGAGAACATGTACTTCAAGAGGTGACATCTTCCTTCCCCTTCCCCCTTCCTACCCCAACAATTCCACCATGGCGCGCAAGATGGCGCACAAGATGGCGGACAAGATGGCGGACAAGATGGTGGACAAGATGGCGGACAAGATGGCGGACAAGATGCCGGACAAGATGGTGGACAAGATGGCTGACAAGATGGCGGACAAGATGGCGGACAAGATGGCGGACAAGATGGCGGACAAGATGGTGGACAAGATGGTGGACAACATGGCGGACATTATGGCGGACAATATGACGGCCAAGATGGCAGACAATATGGCGGACAAGATGGCGGACAAGATGGCGGACAAAATGGCGGACAGTATGGCGGACAAGATGGTGGACAAGATGGCGAACAAAATGGTGGACAAGATGGCGGACAAGATGGCGGACAAGATGGCGGACAAGATGGCGGACAATATGGCGGCCAAGATGGCGGACAAGATGGCGGACAAGATGGCGGACAAGATGGTGGACAGTATGGCGGACAAGATGGCGGACAAGATGGCGGACAAGATGGTGGACAAGATGGTGGACAAGATGGCGGACAATATAGCGGACTAGATGGTGGACAAGATGGCGGACAAGATGGCGGACAAGATGGTGGACAAGATGGCGGACACAATGGTGGACAAGATGGCGGACACGATGGCGCAAAAGATGGCGTACCAGATGGCGGACAAGATGGCGGTTAAGATGGCGGACAAGATGGCGGACAGAATGGCGGACAAGATGGCGGACAAGATGGTGGACAAGATGACGGACAAGATGGTGTACAAAATGGCTGACAAGATGGCGGACAAGATGGTGGACAAGATGGCGGACAAGATGACGGACAAGATGGCGGACAAGATGGTGGACAAGATGGCGCACAAGATGGCGGACAAGATGGCGGACAAGATGGCGGACAAGATGGTGGACAAAATGGCGGACAAGATGGCGGACAAGATGGCGGACAAGATGGCGGACAGTATGGCGGACAAGATGGCGGACAAGATGGCGGACAAGATGGCGGACAAGATGGCGGACAAGATGGCGGACAGTATGGCGGACAGTATGGCGGACAAGATGGTGGACAAGATGGCGGACAAGATGGCGGACAAGATGGCGGACAAGATGGCGGACAAGATGGCGGAGAAGATGGCGGACAAGATGGCGGAGAAGATGGCGGACAAGATGGTGGACAAGATGGCGGACAAGATGGCGGACAATATGGCGGACAAGATGGTGGACAAGATGGCGGACAAGATGGCGGACATTATGGCTGACAAGATGGCGGGCAAGATGGCGGACAAGATGGCGGACAAGATGGCGGACAAGATGGCGGACAAGATGGCGGACAAGATGGTGGACAAGATGGCGGACAAGATGGCGGACAAGATGGCGGACAAGATGGCGGACAGTATGGCGGACAAGATGGTGGACAAGATGGTGGACAAGATGGCGGACAAGATGGCGGACAAGATGGCGGACAAGATGGTAGACAAAATGGCTGACAAGATGGCGGACAAGATGGCGGACATTATGGCGGACAAGATGGCGGGCAAGATGGCGGACAAGATGGCGGACAAAATGGCTGACAAGATGGCGGACAAGATAGTGGACAAAATGGCGGACAAGATGGCGGAAAAGATGGTGGACAAGATGGCGGACAAGATGGCGGACAAGATGGCGAACAAGATGGTAGACAAAATGGCTGACAAGATGGCGGAAAAGATGGCGGACAAAATGGTGGACAAGATGGCGGACAAGATGGCGGACAAGATGGCGGACAAGATGGCGGACAAAATGGCGGACAAGATGGCGGACAAGATGGCGGACAAGATGGTGGACAAAATGGCTGACAAAATGGCGGACAAAATGGTGGACAAGATGGCGGACAAAATGGCGGACAAGATGGCGGACAAGATGGCGGATAACATTGCGGACAAAATGGTGGACAAGATAGCGGACAAGATGGCGGACATTATGGCGGACAAGATGGCGGACAATATGGCGGACAAAATGGCTGACAAGATGGCGGACAAGATGGCGGACAAGATGGCGGACAAGATGGTGGACAAAATGGCTGACAAGATGGCGGACAAGATGGCGGACAAGATGGCGGACAAGATGGCGGACAAGATGGCGGAAAAGATGGTGGACAAAATGGCTGACAAGATGGCGGACAAGATGGCGCGAAAAATGGCGTACCAGATGGCGAACAAGATGGCGGTTGCGCGCGAAGTTGCGCGAAAACCACCGCATAATCGCTTCAAAAGCTACCAGTTTAGTACCAGGAGAGCATCCACGGAAGAGGTAGCACCTAGTACAGCAATTTGACGCGAAAACCACCGCATAATCGCTGCCAAAGCTACCAGTTTCCGACTGTAAAGTACCAGGAGACTATCCACGGAAGAGGAAGGACCTAGTACAGCAATTTGGCGCGAAAACCACCGCATAATCGCTTCAAAAGCTACCAGTTTCCAACTGTAAAGTACCAGGAGAGCATCCACGGAAGAGGTAGCACCCAGTTCAGCAATTTGGCGCGAAAACCACCGCATATTCGCTTCAAAAGCTACCAGTTTCCGACTGTAAAGTACCAGGAGAGCATCCACGGACGAGGTAGCACCTAGTACAGCAATTTGGCGCGAAAACCACCGCAAAATCGCTTCAAAAGCTACCAGTTTCCGACTGTAAAGTACCAGGAGAGCATCCACGGAAGAGGTAGCACCTAGTACAGCAATTTGGCGCGAAAACCACCGCAAAATCGCTTCAAAAGCTACCAGTTTCCGAATGTAAAGTACCAGGAGAGCATCCACGGAAGAGGTAGCACCTAGTACAGCAATTTGGCGCGAAAACCACCGCAAAATCGCTTCAAAAGCTACCAGTTTCCGACTGTAAAGTACCAGGAGAGCATCCACGGAAGAGGTAGCACCTAGTACAGCAATTTGGCGCGAAAACCACCGCAAAATCGCTTCAAAAGCTACCAGTTTCCGAATGTAAAGTACCAGGAGAGCATCCACGGAAGAGGTAGCACCTAGTACAGCAATTTGGCGCGAAAACCACCGCAAAATCGCTTCAAAAGCTACCAGTTTCCGCCTGTAAAGTACCAGGAGAGCATCCACGGAAGAGGTAGCACCTAGTACAGCAATTTGGCGCGAAAACCACCGCAAAATCGCTTCAAAAGCTACCAGTTTCCGACTGTAAAGTACCAGGAGAGCATCCACGGAAGAGGTAGCACCTAGTACAGCAATTTGGCGCGAAAACCACCGCAAAATCGCTTCAAAAGCTACCAGTTTCCGACTGTAAAGTACCAGGAGAGCATCCACGGAAGAGGTAGCACCTAGTACAGCAATTTGGCGCGAAAACCACCGCAAAATCGCTTCAAAAGCTACCAGTTTCCGACTGTAAAGTACCAGGAGAGCATCCACGGAAGAGGTAGCACCTAGTACAGCAATTTGGCGCGAAAACCACCGCAAAATCGCTTCAAAAGCTACCAGTTTCCGCCTGTAAAGTACCAGGAGAGCATCCACGGAAGAGGTAGCACCTAGTTCAGCAATTTGGCGCGAAAACCACCGCAAAATCGCTTCAAAAGCTACCAGTTTCCGACTGTAAAGTACCAGGAGAGCATCCACGGAAGAGGTAGCACCTAGTACAGCAATTTGGCGCGAAAACCACCGCAAAATCGCTTCAAAAGCTACCAGTTTCCGAATGTAAAGTACCAGGAGAGCATCCACGGAAGAGGTAGCACCTAGTACAGCAATTTGGCGCGAAAACCACCGCAAAATCGCTTCAAAAGCTACCAGTTTCCGACTGTAAAGTACCAGGAGAGCATCCACGGAAGAGGTAGCACCTAGTACAGCAATTTGGCGCGAAAACCACCGCAAAATCGCTTCAAAAGCTACCAGTTTCCGACTGTAAAGTACCAGGAGAGCATCCACGGAAGAGGTAGCACCTAGTACAGCAATTTGGCGCGAAAACCACCGCAAAATCGCTGCCAAAGCTACCAGTTTCCGACTGTAAAGTACCAGGAGACTATCCACGGAAGAGGAAGGACCTAGTACAGCAATTTGGCGCGAAAACCACCGCAAAATCGCTTCAAAAGCTACCAGTTTCCGACTGTAAAGTACCAGGAGAGCATCCACGGAAGAGGTAGCACCTAGTACAGCAATTTGGCGCGAAAACCACCGCAAAATCGCTTCAAAAGCTACCAGTTTCCGAATGTAAAGTACCAGGAGAGCATCCACGGAAGAGGTAGCACCTAGTACAGCAATTTGGCGCGAAAACCACCGCAAAATCGCTTCAAAAGCTACCAGTTTCCGACTGTAAAGTACCAGGAGAGCATCCACGGACGAGGTAGCACCTAGTACAGCAATTTGGCGCGAAAACCACCGCAAAATCGCTTCAAAAGCTACCAGTTTCCGCCTGTAAAGTACCAGGAGAGCATCCACGGAAGAGGTAGCACCTAGTACAGCAATTTGGCGCGAAAACCACCGCAAAATCGCTTCAAAAGCTACCAGTTTCCGAATGTAAAGTACCAGGAGAGCATCCACGGAAGAGGTAGCACCTAGTACAGCAATTTGGCGCGAAAACCACCGCAAAATCGCTTCAAAAGCTACCAGTTTCCGACTGTAAAGTACCAGGAGAGCATCCACGGAAGAGGTAGCACCTAGTACAGCAATTTGGCGCGAAAACCACCGCAAAATCGCTTCAAAAGCTATCAGTTTCCGACTGTAAAGTACCAGGAGAGCATCCACGGAAGAGGTAGCACCTAGTACAGCAATTTGGCGCGAAAACCACCGCAAAATCGCTTCAAAAGCTACCAGTTTCCGACTGTAAAGTACCAGGAGAGCATCCACGGAAGAGGTAGCACCTAGTACAGCAATTTGGCGCGAAAACCACCGCCAAATCGCTTCAAAAGCTACCAGTTTCCGACTGTAAAGTACCAGGAGAGCATCCACGGAAGAGGTAGCACCTAGTACAGCAATTTGGCGCGAAAACCACCGCAAAATCGCTTCAAAAGCTACCAGTTTCCGACTGTAAAGTACCAGGAGAGCATCCACGGAAGAGGTAGCACCTAGTACAGCAATTTGGCGCGAAAACCACCGCAAAATCGCTTCAAAAGCTACCAGTTTCCGACTGTAAAGTACCAGGAGAGCATCCACGGAAGAGGTAGCACCTAGTACAGCAATTTGGCGCGAAAACCACCGCAAAATCGCTTCAAAAGCTACCAGTTTCCGACTGTAAAGTACCAGGAGAGCATCCACGGAAGAGGTAGCACCTAGTACAGCAATTTGGCGCGAAAACCACCGCAAAATCGCTTCAAAAGCTACCAGTTTCCGACTGTAAAGTACCAGGAGAGCATCCACGGAAGAGGTAGCACCTAGTACAGCAATTTGGCGCGAAAACCACCGCAAAATCGCTTCAAAAGCTACCAGTTTCCGACTGTAAAGTACCAGGAGAGCATCCACGGAAGAGGTAGCACCTAGTACAGCAATTTGGCGCGAAAACCACCGCAAAATCGCTTCAAAAGCTACCAGTTTCCGACTGTAAAGTACCAGGAGAGCATCCACGGAAGAGGTAGCACCTAGTACAGCAATTTGGCGCGAAAACCACCGCAAAATCGCTTCAAAAGCTACCAGTTTCCGACTGTAAAGTACCAGGAGAGCATCCACGGAAGAGGTAGCACCTAGTACAGCAATTTGGCGCGAAAACCACCGCAAAATCGCTTCAAAAGCTACCAGTTTCCGACTGTAAAGTACCAGGAGAGCATCCACGGAAGAGGTAGCACCTAGTACAGCAATTTGGCGCGAAAACCACCGCAAAATCGCTTCAAAAGCTACCAGTTTCCGACTGTAAAGTACCAGGAGAGCATCCACGGAAGAGGTAGCACCTAGTACAGCAATTTGGCGCGAAAACCACCGCAAAATCGCTTCAAAAGCTACCAGTTTCCGCCTGTAAAGTACCAGGAGAGCATCCACGGAAGAGGTAGCACCTAGTACAGCAATTTGGCGCGAAAACCACCGCAAAATCGTTTCAAAAGCTACCAGTTTCCGACTGTAAAGTACCAGGAGAGCATCCACGGAAGAGGTAGCACCTAGTACAGCAATTTGGCGCGAAAACCACCGCAAAATCGCTTCAAAAGCTACCAGTTTCCGAATGTAAAGTACCAGGAGAGCATCCACGGAAGAGGTAGCACCTAGTACAGCAATTTGGCGCGAAAACCACCGCAAAATCGCTTCAAAAGCTACCAGTTTCCGACTGTAAAGTACCAGGAGAGCATCCACGGACGAGGTAGCACCTAGTACAGCAATTTGGCGCGAAAACCACCGCAAAATCGCTTCAAAAGCTACCAGTTTCCGCCTGTAAAGTACCAGGAGAGCATCCACGGAAGAGGTAGCACCTAGTACAGCAATTTGGCGCGAAAACCACCGCAAAATCGCTTCAAAAGCTACCAGTTTCCGAATGTAAAGTACCAGGAGAGCATCCACGGAAGAGGTAGCACCTAGTACAGCAATTTGGCGCGAAAACCACCGCAAAATCGCTTCAAAAGCTACCAGTTTCCGACTGTAAAGTACCAGGAGAGCATCCACGGAAGAGGTAGCACCTAGTACAGCAATTTGGCGCGAAAACCACCGCAAAATCGCTTCAAAAGCTATCAGTTTCCGACTGTAAAGTACCAGGAGAGCATCCACGGAAGAGGTAGCACCTAGTACAGCAATTTGGCGCGAAAACCACCGCAAAATCGCTTCAAAAGCTACCAGTTTCCGACTGTAAAGTACCAGGAGAGCATCCACGGAAGAGGTAGCACCTAGTACAGCAATTTGGCGCGAAAACCACCGCCAAATCGCTTCAAAAGCTACCAGTTTCCGACTGTAAAGTACCAGGAGAGCATCCACGGAAGAGGTAGCACCTAGTACAGCAATTTGGCGCGAAAACCACCGCAAAATCGCTTCAAAAGCTACCAGTTTCCGACTGTAAAGTACCAGGAGAGCATCCACGGAAGAGGTAGCACCTAGTACAGCAATTTGGCGCGAAAACCACCGCAAAATCGCTTCAAAAGCTACCAGTTTCCGACTGTAAAGTACCAGGAGAGCATCCACGGAAGAGGTAGCACCTAGTACAGCAATTTGGCGCGAAAACCACCGCAAAATCGCTTCAAAAGCTACCAGTTTCCGACTGTAAAGTACCAGGAGAGCATCCACGGAAGAGGTAGCACCTAGTACAGCAATTTGGCGCGAAAACCACCGCAAAATCGCTTCAAAAGCTACCAGTTTCCGACTGTAAAGTACCAGGAGAGCATCCACGGAAGAGGTAGCACCTAGTACAGCAATTTGGCGCGAAAACCACCGCAAAATCGCTTCAAAAGCTACCAGTTTCCGACTGTAAAGTACCAGGAGAGCATCCACGGAAGAGGTAGCACCTAGTACAGCAATTTGGCGCGAAAACCACCGCAAAATCGCTTCAAAAGCTACCAGTTTCCGACTGTAAAGTACCAGGAGAGCATCCACGGAAGAGGTAGCACCTAGTACAGCAATTTGGCGCGAAAACCACCGCAAAATCGCTTCAAAAGCTACCAGTTTCCGACTGTAAAGTACCAGGAGAGCATCCACGGAAGAGGTAGCACCTAGTACAGCAATTTGGCGCGAAAACCACCGCAAAATCGCTTCAAAAGCTACCAGTTTCCGACTGTAAAGTACCAGGAGAGCATCCACGGAAGAGGTAGCACCTAGTACAGCAATTTGGCGCGAAAACCACCGCAAAATCGCTTCAAAAGCTACCAGTTTCCGACTGTAAAGTACCAGGAGAGCATCCACGGAAGAGGTAGCACCTAGTACAGCAATTTGGCGCGAAAACCACCGCAAAATCGCTTCAAAAGCTACCAGTTTCCGACTGTAAAGTACCAGGAGAGCATCCACGGAAGAGGTAGCACCTAGTACAGCAATTTGGCGCGAAAACCACCGCAAAATCGCTTCAAAAGCTACCAGTTTCCGACTGTAAAGTACCAGGAGAGCATCCACGGAAGAGGTAGCACCTAGTACAGCAATTTGGCGCGAAAACCACCGCAAAATCGCTTCAAAAGCTACCAGTTTCCGACTGTAAAGTACCAGGAGAGCATCCACGGAAGAGGTAGCACCTAGTACAGCAATTTGGCGCGAAAACCACCGCAAAATCGCTTCAAAAGCTACCAGTTTCCGACTGTAAAGTACCAGGAGAGCATCCACGGAAGAGGTAGCACCTAGTACAGCAATTTGGCGCGAAAACCACCGCAAAATCGCTTCAAAAGCTACCAGTTTCCGACTGTAAAGTACCAGGAGAGCATCCACGGAAGAGGTAGCACCTAGTACAGCAATTTGGCGCGAAAACCACCGCAAAATCGCTTCAAAAGCTACCAGTTTCCGACTGTAAAGTACCAGGAGAGCATCCACGGAAGAGGTAGCACCTAGTACAGCAATTTGGCGCGAAAACCACCGCAAAATCGCTTCAAAAGCTACCAGTTTCCGACTGTAAAGTACCAGGAGAGCATCCACGGAAGAGGTAGCACCTAGTACAGCAATTTGGCGCGAAAACCACCGCAAAATCGCTTCAAAAGCTACCAGTTTCCGACTGTAAAGTACCAGGAGAGCATCCACGGAAGAGGTAGCACCTAGTACAGCAATTTGGCGCGAAAACCACCGCAAAATCGCTTCAAAAGCTACCAGTTTCCGACTGTAAAGTACCAGGAGAGCATCCACGGAAGAGGTAGCACCTAGTACAGCAATTTGGCGCGAAAACCACCGCAAAATCGCTTCAAAAGCTACCAGTTTCCGACTGTAAAGTACCAGGAGAGCATCCACGGAAGAGGTAGCACCTAGTACAGCAATTTGGCGCGAAAACCACCGCAAAATCGCTTCAAAAGCTACCAGTTTCCGACTGTAAAGTACCAGGAGAGCATCCACGGAAGAGGTAGCACCTAGTACAGCAATTTGGCGCGAAAACCACCGCAAAATCGCTTCAAAAGCTACCAGTTTCCGACTGTAAAGTACCAGGAGAGCATCCACGGAAGAGGTAGCACCTAGTACAGCAATTTGGCGCGAAAACCACCGCAAAATCGCTTCAAAAGCTACCAGTTTCTGAATGTAAAGTACCAGGAGAGCATCCACGGAAGAGGTAGCACCTAGTATAGAAATTTGGCGCGAAAACCACCGCAAAATCGCTTCAAAAGCTACCAGTTTCCAAATGTAAAGTACCAGGAGAGCATCCACGGTAGAAGGTACGGAAGAGGTAGCCCCTAGTACAGCAATTTGGCGCGAAAACCACCGCAAAATCGCTTCAAAAGCTACCAGTTTCCGCCTGTAAAGTACCAGGAGAGCATCCACGGAAGAGGTAGCACCTAGTACAGCAATTTGGCGCGAAAACCACCGCAAAACCGCTTCAAAAGCTTCCCTAACTTTCCCGTTTTTCGTGAAAAATTTCTTCGAAAACTACCCGTTTTCGAATGTATAATACCAAGAGAGCATCCACGGAGGAGGTAGCTCCTGGTACTGCGCCGGAAGGTATGCAATCAACTTACAATGCAATACGCGGAAAGGTATGCAATGTGTAAACACTAGCTTTCCATACAAACCAGCTGTTTTCAGATTTCCGATACCAGGAGAACATGTACTTCAAGAGGTGACATCTTCCTTCCCCTTCCCCCTTCCTACCCCAACAATTCCACCATGGCGCGCAAGATGGCGCACAAGATGGCGGACAAGATGGCGGACAAGATGGTGGACAAGATGGCGGACAAGATGGCGGACAAGATGCCGGACAAGATGGTGGACAAGATGGCTGACAAGATGGCGGACAAGATGGCGGACAAGATGGCGGACAAGATGGCGGACAAGATGGTGGACAAGATGGTGGACAACATGGCGGACATTATGGCGGACAATATGACGGCCAAGATGGCAGACAATATGGCGGACAAGATGGCGGACAAGATGGCGGACAAAATGGCGGACAGTATGGCGGACAAGATGGTGGACAAGATGGCGAACAAAATGGTGGACAAGATGGCGGACAAGATGGCGGACAAGATGGCGGACAAGATGGCGGACAATATGGCGGCCAAGATGGCGGACAAGATGGCGGACAAGATGGCGGACAAGATGGTGGACAGTATGGCGGACAAGATGGCGGACAAGATGGCGGACAAGATGGTGGACAAGATGGTGGACAAGATGGCGGACAATATAGCGGACTAGATGGTGGACAAGATGGCGGACAAGATGGCGGACAAGATGGTGGACAAGATGGCGGACACAATGGTGGACAAGATGGCGGACACGATGGCGCAAAAGATGGCGTACCAGATGGCGGACAAGATGGCGGTTAAGATGGCGGACAAGATGGCGGACAGAATGGCGGACAAGATGGCGGACAAGATGGTGGACAAGATGACGGACAAGATGGTGTACAAAATGGCTGACAAGATGGCGGACAAGATGGTGGACAAGATGGCGGACAAGATGACGGACAAGATGGCGGACAAGATGGTGGACAAGATGGCGCACAAGATGGCGGACAAGATGGCGGACAAGATGGCGGACAAGATGGTGGACAAAATGGCGGACAAGATGGCGGACAAGATGGCGGACAAGATGGCGGACAGTATGGCGGACAAGATGGCGGACAAGATGGCGGACAAGATGGCGGACAAGATGGCGGACAAGATGGCGGACAGTATGGCGGACAGTATGGCGGACAAGATGGTGGACAAGATGGCGGACAAGATGGCGGACAAGATGGCGGACAAGATGGCGGACAAGATGGCGGAGAAGATGGCGGACAAGATGGCGGAGAAGATGGCGGACAAGATGGTGGACAAGATGGCGGACAAGATGGCGGACAATATGGCGGACAAGATGGTGGACAAGATGGCGGACAAGATGGCGGACATTATGGCTGACAAGATGGCGGGCAAGATGGCGGACAAGATGGCGGACAAGATGGCGGACAAGATGGCGGACAAGATGGCGGACAAGATGGTGGACAAGATGGCGGACAAGATGGCGGACAAGATGGCGGACAAGATGGCGGACAGTATGGCGGACAAGATGGTGGACAAGATGGTGGACAAGATGGCGGACAAGATGGCGGACAAGATGGCGGACAAGATGGTAGACAAAATGGCTGACAAGATGGCGGACAAGATGGCGGACATTATGGCGGACAAGATGGCGGGCAAGATGGCGGACAAGATGGCGGACAAAATGGCTGACAAGATGGCGGACAAGATAGTGGACAAAATGGCGGACAAGATGGCGGAAAAGATGGTGGACAAGATGGCGGACAAGATGGCGGACAAGATGGCGAACAAGATGGTAGACAAAATGGCTGACAAGATGGCGGAAAAGATGGCGGACAAAATGGTGGACAAGATGGCGGACAAGATGGCGGACAAGATGGCGGACAAGATGGCGGACAAAATGGCGGACAAGATGGCGGACAAGATGGCGGACAAGATGGTGGACAAAATGGCTGACAAAATGGCGGACAAAATGGTGGACAAGATGGCGGACAAAATGGCGGACAAGATGGCGGACAAGATGGCGGATAACATTGCGGACAAAATGGTGGACAAGATAGCGGACAAGATGGCGGACATTATGGCGGACAAGATGGCGGACAATATGGCGGACAAAATGGCTGACAAGATGGCGGACAAGATGGCGGACAAGATGGCGGACAAGATGGTGGACAAAATGGCTGACAAGATGGCGGACAAGATGGCGGACAAGATGGCGGACAAGATGGCGGACAAGATGGCGGAAAAGATGGTGGACAAAATGGCTGACAAGATGGCGGACAAGATGGCGCGAAAAATGGCGTACCAGATGGCGAACAAGATGGCGGTTGCGCGCGAAGTTGCGCGAAAACCACCGCATAATCGCTTCAAAAGCTACCAGTTTAGTACCAGGAGAGCATCCACGGAAGAGGTAGCACCTAGTACAGCAATTTGACGCGAAAACCACCGCATAATCGCTGCCAAAGCTACCAGTTTCCGACTGTAAAGTACCAGGAGACTATCCACGGAAGAGGAAGGACCTAGTACAGCAATTTGGCGCGAAAACCACCGCATAATCGCTTCAAAAGCTACCAGTTTCCAACTGTAAAGTACCAGGAGAGCATCCACGGAAGAGGTAGCACCCAGTTCAGCAATTTGGCGCGAAAACCACCGCATATTCGCTTCAAAAGCTACCAGTTTCCGACTGTAAAGTACCAGGAGAGCATCCACGGACGAGGTAGCACCTAGTACAGCAATTTGGCGCGAAAACCACCGCAAAATCGCTTCAAAAGCTACCAGTTTCCGACTGTAAAGTACCAGGAGAGCATCCACGGAAGAGGTAGCACCTAGTACAGCAATTTGGCGCGAAAACCACCGCAAAATCGCTTCAAAAGCTACCAGTTTCCGAATGTAAAGTACCAGGAGAGCATCCACGGAAGAGGTAGCACCTAGTACAGCAATTTGGCGCGAAAACCACCGCAAAATCGCTTCAAAAGCTACCAGTTTCCGACTGTAAAGTACCAGGAGAGCATCCACGGAAGAGGTAGCACCTAGTACAGCAATTTGGCGCGAAAACCACCGCAAAATCGCTTCAAAAGCTACCAGTTTCCGAATGTAAAGTACCAGGAGAGCATCCACGGAAGAGGTAGCACCTAGTACAGCAATTTGGCGCGAAAACCACCGCAAAATCGCTTCAAAAGCTACCAGTTTCCGCCTGTAAAGTACCAGGAGAGCATCCACGGAAGAGGTAGCACCTAGTACAGCAATTTGGCGCGAAAACCACCGCAAAATCGCTTCAAAAGCTACCAGTTTCCGACTGTAAAGTACCAGGAGAGCATCCACGGAAGAGGTAGCACCTAGTACAGCAATTTGGCGCGAAAACCACCGCAAAATCGCTTCAAAAGCTACCAGTTTCCGACTGTAAAGTACCAGGAGAGCATCCACGGAAGAGGTAGCACCTAGTACAGCAATTTGGCGCGAAAACCACCGCAAAATCGCTTCAAAAGCTACCAGTTTCCGACTGTAAAGTACCAGGAGAGCATCCACGGAAGAGGTAGCACCTAGTACAGCAATTTGGCGCGAAAACCACCGCAAAATCGCTTCAAAAGCTACCAGTTTCCGCCTGTAAAGTACCAGGAGAGCATCCACGGAAGAGGTAGCACCTAGTTCAGCAATTTGGCGCGAAAACCACCGCAAAATCGCTTCAAAAGCTACCAGTTTCCGACTGTAAAGTACCAGGAGAGCATCCACGGAAGAGGTAGCACCTAGTACAGCAATTTGGCGCGAAAACCACCGCAAAATCGCTTCAAAAGCTACCAGTTTCCGAATGTAAAGTACCAGGAGAGCATCCACGGAAGAGGTAGCACCTAGTACAGCAATTTGGCGCGAAAACCACCGCAAAATCGCTTCAAAAGCTACCAGTTTCCGACTGTAAAGTACCAGGAGAGCATCCACGGAAGAGGTAGCACCTAGTACAGCAATTTGGCGCGAAAACCACCGCAAAATCGCTTCAAAAGCTACCAGTTTCCGACTGTAAAGTACCAGGAGAGCATCCACGGAAGAGGTAGCACCTAGTACAGCAATTTGGCGCGAAAACCACCGCAAAATCGCTGCCAAAGCTACCAGTTTCCGACTGTAAAGTACCAGGAGACTATCCACGGAAGAGGAAGGACCTAGTACAGCAATTTGGCGCGAAAACCACCGCAAAATCGCTTCAAAAGCTACCAGTTTCCGACTGTAAAGTACCAGGAGAGCATCCACGGAAGAGGTAGCACCTAGTACAGCAATTTGGCGCGAAAACCACCGCAAAATCGCTTCAAAAGCTACCAGTTTCCGAATGTAAAGTACCAGGAGAGCATCCACGGAAGAGGTAGCACCTAGTACAGCAATTTGGCGCGAAAACCACCGCAAAATCGCTTCAAAAGCTACCAGTTTCCGACTGTAAAGTACCAGGAGAGCATCCACGGACGAGGTAGCACCTAGTACAGCAATTTGGCGCGAAAACCACCGCAAAATCGCTTCAAAAGCTACCAGTTTCCGCCTGTAAAGTACCAGGAGAGCATCCACGGAAGAGGTAGCACCTAGTACAGCAATTTGGCGCGAAAACCACCGCAAAATCGCTTCAAAAGCTACCAGTTTCCGAATGTAAAGTACCAGGAGAGCATCCACGGAAGAGGTAGCACCTAGTACAGCAATTTGGCGCGAAAACCACCGCAAAATCGCTTCAAAAGCTACCAGTTTCCGACTGTAAAGTACCAGGAGAGCATCCACGGAAGAGGTAGCACCTAGTACAGCAATTTGGCGCGAAAACCACCGCAAAATCGCTTCAAAAGCTATCAGTTTCCGACTGTAAAGTACCAGGAGAGCATCCACGGAAGAGGTAGCACCTAGTACAGCAATTTGGCGCGAAAACCACCGCAAAATCGCTTCAAAAGCTACCAGTTTCCGACTGTAAAGTACCAGGAGAGCATCCACGGAAGAGGTAGCACCTAGTACAGCAATTTGGCGCGAAAACCACCGCCAAATCGCTTCAAAAGCTACCAGTTTCCGACTGTAAAGTACCAGGAGAGCATCCACGGAAGAGGTAGCACCTAGTACAGCAATTTGGCGCGAAAACCACCGCAAAATCGCTTCAAAAGCTACCAGTTTCCGACTGTAAAGTACCAGGAGAGCATCCACGGAAGAGGTAGCACCTAGTACAGCAATTTGGCGCGAAAACCACCGCAAAATCGCTTCAAAAGCTACCAGTTTCCGACTGTAAAGTACCAGGAGAGCATCCACGGAAGAGGTAGCACCTAGTACAGCAATTTGGCGCGAAAACCACCGCAAAATCGCTTCAAAAGCTACCAGTTTCCGACTGTAAAGTACCAGGAGAGCATCCACGGAAGAGGTAGCACCTAGTACAGCAATTTGGCGCGAAAACCACCGCAAAATCGCTTCAAAAGCTACCAGTTTCCGACTGTAAAGTACCAGGAGAGCATCCACGGAAGAGGTAGCACCTAGTACAGCAATTTGGCGCGAAAACCACCGCAAAATCGCTTCAAAAGCTACCAGTTTCCGACTGTAAAGTACCAGGAGAGCATCCACGGAAGAGGTAGCACCTAGTACAGCAATTTGGCGCGAAAACCACCGCAAAATCGCTTCAAAAGCTACCAGTTTCCGACTGTAAAGTACCAGGAGAGCATCCACGGAAGAGGTAGCACCTAGTACAGCAATTTGGCGCGAAAACCACCGCAAAATCGCTTCAAAAGCTACCAGTTTCCGACTGTAAAGTACCAGGAGAGCATCCACGGAAGAGGTAGCACCTAGTACAGCAATTTGGCGCGAAAACCACCGCAAAATCGCTTCAAAAGCTACCAGTTTCCGACTGTAAAGTACCAGGAGAGCATCCACGGAAGAGGTAGCACCTAGTACAGCAATTTGGCGCGAAAACCACCGCAAAATCGCTTCAAAAGCTACCAGTTTCCGACTGTAAAGTACCAGGAGAGCATCCACGGAAGAGGTAGCACCTAGTACAGCAATTTGGCGCGAAAACCACCGCAAAATCGCTTCAAAAGCTACCAGTTTCCGCCTGTAAAGTACCAGGAGAGCATCCACGGAAGAGGTAGCACCTAGTACAGCAATTTGGCGCGAAAACCACCGCAAAATCGTTTCAAAAGCTACCAGTTTCCGACTGTAAAGTACCAGGAGAGCATCCACGGAAGAGGTAGCACCTAGTACAGCAATTTGGCGCGAAAACCACCGCAAAATCGCTTCAAAAGCTACCAGTTTCCGAATGTAAAGTACCAGGAGAGCATCCACGGAAGAGGTAGCACCTAGTACAGCAATTTGGCGCGAAAACCACCGCAAAATCGCTTCAAAAGCTACCAGTTTCCGACTGTAAAGTACCAGGAGAGCATCCACGGACGAGGTAGCACCTAGTACAGCAATTTGGCGCGAAAACCACCGCAAAATCGCTTCAAAAGCTACCAGTTTCCGCCTGTAAAGTACCAGGAGAGCATCCACGGAAGAGGTAGCACCTAGTACAGCAATTTGGCGCGAAAACCACCGCAAAATCGCTTCAAAAGCTACCAGTTTCCGAATGTAAAGTACCAGGAGAGCATCCACGGAAGAGGTAGCACCTAGTACAGCAATTTGGCGCGAAAACCACCGCAAAATCGCTTCAAAAGCTACCAGTTTCCGACTGTAAAGTACCAGGAGAGCATCCACGGAAGAGGTAGCACCTAGTACAGCAATTTGGCGCGAAAACCACCGCAAAATCGCTTCAAAAGCTATCAGTTTCCGACTGTAAAGTACCAGGAGAGCATCCACGGAAGAGGTAGCACCTAGTACAGCAATTTGGCGCGAAAACCACCGCAAAATCGCTTCAAAAGCTACCAGTTTCCGACTGTAAAGTACCAGGAGAGCATCCACGGAAGAGGTAGCACCTAGTACAGCAATTTGGCGCGAAAACCACCGCCAAATCGCTTCAAAAGCTACCAGTTTCCGACTGTAAAGTACCAGGAGAGCATCCACGGAAGAGGTAGCACCTAGTACAGCAATTTGGCGCGAAAACCACCGCAAAATCGCTTCAAAAGCTACCAGTTTCCGACTGTAAAGTACCAGGAGAGCATCCACGGAAGAGGTAGCACCTAGTACAGCAATTTGGCGCGAAAACCACCGCAAAATCGCTTCAAAAGCTACCAGTTTCCGACTGTAAAGTACCAGGAGAGCATCCACGGAAGAGGTAGCACCTAGTACAGCAATTTGGCGCGAAAACCACCGCAAAATCGCTTCAAAAGCTACCAGTTTCCGACTGTAAAGTACCAGGAGAGCATCCACGGAAGAGGTAGCACCTAGTACAGCAATTTGGCGCGAAAACCACCGCAAAATCGCTTCAAAAGCTACCAGTTTCCGACTGTAAAGTACCAGGAGAGCATCCACGGAAGAGGTAGCACCTAGTACAGCAATTTGGCGCGAAAACCACCGCAAAATCGCTTCAAAAGCTACCAGTTTCCGACTGTAAAGTACCAGGAGAGCATCCACGGAAGAGGTAGCACCTAGTACAGCAATTTGGCGCGAAAACCACCGCAAAATCGCTTCAAAAGCTACCAGTTTCCGACTGTAAAGTACCAGGAGAGCATCCACGGAAGAGGTAGCACCTAGTACAGCAATTTGGCGCGAAAACCACCGCAAAATCGCTTCAAAAGCTACCAGTTTCCGACTGTAAAGTACCAGGAGAGCATCCACGGAAGAGGTAGCACCTAGTACAGCAATTTGGCGCGAAAACCACCGCAAAATCGCTTCAAAAGCTACCAGTTTCCGACTGTAAAGTACCAGGAGAGCATCCACGGAAGAGGTAGCACCTAGTACAGCAATTTGGCGCGAAAACCACCGCAAAATCGCTTCAAAAGCTACCAGTTTCCGACTGTAAAGTACCAGGAGAGCATCCACGGAAGAGGTAGCACCTAGTACAGCAATTTGGCGCGAAAACCACCGCAAAATCGCTTCAAAAGCTACCAGTTTCCGACTGTAAAGTACCAGGAGAGCATCCACGGAAGAGGTAACACCTAGTACAGCAATTTGGCGCGAAAACCACCGCAAAATCGCTTCAAAAGCTACCAGTTTCCGACTGTAAAGTACCAGGAGAGCATCCACGGAAGAGGTAGCACCTAGTACAGCAATTTGGCGCGAAAACCACCGCAAAATCGCTTCAAAAGCTACCAGTTTCCGACTGTAAAGTACCAGGAGAGCATCCACGGAAGAGGTAGCACCTAGTACAGCAATTTGGCGCGAAAACCACCGCAAAATCGCTTCAAAAGCTACCAGTTTCCGACTGTAAAGTACCAGGAGAGCATCCACGGAAGAGGTAGCACCTAGTACAGCAATTTGGCGCGAAAACCACCGCAAAATCGCTTCAAAAGCTACCAGTTTCCGACTGTAAAGTACCAGGAGAGCATCCACGGAAGAGGTAGCACCTAGTACAGCAATTTGGCGCGAAAACCACCGCAAAATCGCTTCAAAAGCTACCAGTTTCCGACTGTAAAGTACCAGGAGAGCATCCACGGAAGAGGTAGCACCTAGTACAGCAATTTGGCGCGAAAACCACCGCAAAATCGCTTCAAAAGCTACCAGTTTCCGACTGTAAAGTACCAGGAGAGCATCCACGGAAGAGGTAGCACCTAGTACAGCAATTTGGCGCGAAAACCACCGCAAAATCGCTTCAAAAGCTATCAGTTTCCGACTGTAAAGTACCAGGAGAGCATCCACGGAAGAGGTAGCACCTAGTACAGCAATTTGGCGCGAAAACCACCGCAAAATCGCTTCAAAAGCTACCAGTTTCCGACTGTAAAGTACCAGGAGAGCATCCACGGAAGAGGTAGCACCTAGTACAGCAATTTGGCGCGAAAACCACCGCCAAATCGCTTCAAAAGCTACCAGTTTCCGACTGTAAAGTACCAGGAGAGCATCCACGGAAGAGGTAGCACCTAGTACAGCAATTTGGCGCGAAAACCACCGCAAAATCGCTTCAAAAGCTACCAGTTTCCGACTGTAAAGTACCAGGAGAGCATCCACGGAAGAGGTAGCACCTAGTACAGCAATTTGGCGCGAAAACCACCGCAAAATCGCTTCAAAAGCTACCAGTTTCCGACTGTAAAGTACCAGGAGAGCATCCACGGAAGAGGTAGCACCTAGTACAGCAATTTGGCGCGAAAACCACCGCAAAATCGCTTCAAAAGCTACC